>NW_011358917.1:12814-19812 GCF_000735185.1 Notothenia coriiceps | reverse complement strand
CGAAAATTTAAAGTAAGTCACACAGGATATCTCCTCTTTACTCTTCTGATGCAAGATTTCAGAACAAAGTGAAAAACAAACAATGGCATAAAATATTATGAATATGTCGGGTAGTAATAGATTTATTTATTTTCTTCTCAGAGTGTACCAGAATGCATAGTTTATAGGTTTGAATGTCTAAAAATCTCCGGGGGGAGAATCCCCCTTGACCCCCCTTCTGGGGTTGGGTTTTCAGCATGTGTGCCTTTCTATGTTATATAGTTCAGCTTTGATACCATCATCTCAGTAAACCTTTTTAAAAGCATACTTTAAGTTCTGTGAAGGGATATAAGGGATATATGCACTGTACTTCACTTGTATTAATATTGTGTGCTGAAAAGCGTATATATTACAGCACATTTCTTTGTTGAATAGATTTGATTGCTTCAAAATGTTGGGTCGCCATGTTTTGACGAAGTAAAAAGTGGGTCTCGATCATGGTCCCGACTCCCGAGGCCTGACCAATTGAGAACCACTGGACTAAAGGACGGGGCAGGCAATCAGGTCAGTTAAAACACTGACATGGTAGGAGTCGAACTACCGGAAATGAGAGAAGAGATTAACAGAGTAAAAAAGGAAATGACAGACAACAAAAAAGGGTTAGCAGACGCGGACTTGACAATATTAACTAAACAGAAATAATAATAACACATCTGACAAGACACAACACACACGCGTGTCACCAATACAAAAACAACAACCCACAAGTATTATCTTTATTTCGAGCTTTCAATGCAATCAAAGCAGCCTGTCCAGGAGGAAAACAAGGCAGAGTATTTTATGCTGATGCTGTATTGCAAACTGGATCAGGCTTAATTGTAAGGTCAAAGGAGTCAATTGTTGTAAAGACCCCTTAAGAAAACCTAATTTTAGAGACAACGTGGAAACATTTACCTTGTGGTCTGTAAAATGGATACATTTTGTCTTGCCTTTAGCCTTTTTAACATTGAACAATACACCCGTGTTTGTACTCCATTGCTGGAACTTATAATGGAATTACTTTGTTTGTTTAAAGTTGAATCATTGTGCAGAGTTAGGCATTTAGCACGTAAACACACGGGACCACAGACAACCGGTCGGTCTGCATTGAGATGCGGACAGAAGGTGGAAAGGTACCAACATGTGTCAAATCCAGTCAGTCAGAAATATGCCAGCAGTTTCCTGATCTTGCCTTCAAAATAATGCAAAGAAAATAATTTGATATACGATTGAAGATGTAACAAATTGGAACCTTCCACCCTACTTTCTTCACAATCAATGTCTTTGGAATGACACTATTAATTTGAGTTCAACTTAATTTGACTAGTGTAGCAATTCTAATTTAGTAGGCTACGAAAGTGACCTATAGGTTGTTGTTTTATTTACATTTTTGTTTATTCGATATTAGTTGATCATGATTCATTATCCTACAGATTCCCATCGACATTTAGGTAAAACATTTTTTTTGCCAGTTTCTGAGATTCCCTGTCATTGTAAGCCAAAAAGCTACTTGAATATGCAAATTAGCAAAGTTTAGATGACTGAAAAGTAACGTTTAATGACAGCTTGAGTTTAAACCAGACAATTGTCAGAACTAAACTGAGGCAAATACAAGCTTTTATTTTGAAAGTGTTATTCCGGATGTTTAGATATCCCTCCCCTTTACACAGGTGCATCAAACAGGGAGATAATTACCAACGTGAGTCCATACCGAGCAGACGCGTTTTTACTACAAAACAACCTTTATCATGCAAAAATATAATCCATGGAGAAAATAATGCGCTTTTAATTCATCATTTAATATTTAAGCAACTTTACAAACCATGAGAGGAGACACAACTAAGGTAAATCTTGAGTTAATTAAATCTCGTATGAATCGTGTGCGAATCATACAAGGTTTTTTTATGTTACTAGAATAAGGATTGTTTAAAATTGTGTTTGAAGCGTTTCTTTTGGGTTATTTGTATTTATTTTTTTAACTTTTTTTTGTAAGGATGAAATGGACGCGGCGGATGAACACGGAGGAAGTGCAGAGGCTGCAACCGGAGAAAGAAGATCTGTAAGTACTTTTAAATAACATTTGTGGGTAACAAAGTTGAAGTTTTGATGGTGGTTTGGAATCTTTAGTTCTAGAAATATCCCAGCAAACACAGCAACCTAAATTCCACCATCTTTTTCCACGTTTCAATTGTTATTGTAAGGGCTCAAAGTGAAGCTTATTTTCCTGTACTCAGGGCCGGCTTTAGACAATTTGCTGCCATAGACAAGATTTTAGCTGGCGCCCCCGCCCCACCCATATGAAAAATATCGGTTTACATTTGAATAATCAATAAGTATGTGAACATAACCAATAACCTGCAAACAGGAACAAACAGGTGGGAGGACGCTGATAACTGCAGATTTCAGCTTATTTTATACACAAAAGTACAGGTTAAAAAGTACTACCAGGTCACTGTATTTCCCAAGGTACTATTAATACTTCCTACAACCAGTGCGGAACATCTTGTTTACATTGCTGACATGACACATGACTTTCATATCACTTATCGCATATTTCAAATCTTTGTGTTCCCACGTTTTCCTTCACACATATTTCTTGTTGTTTATTAAGTTTAACATTTGTTTGGTTCACAGGACGATCAGTTCCTTATTGATCTCGCAGATGTGACAGACAAACAGCAGCTAAACATCGGACAGGTGAGACTCAACATCTGCACAGGACAACATGTAGTACAACCTAGAGAAATAACACCTAAGTTTAATCAGAAATGTGTATAATTTGCCGTAAAAAATATTTATGAAATGTTTTTAAGATCTTGTTACTGCTGCGGCACATGATGAATCCACACCCTGTCTGTTGTTTTGTTTGCTTGAAGCACAATCTAATGAACTGTTAAGGTAGGTGTGTTTCCATGTAAGCCTCTGACTAGACCTAAAAAATAACTTGGCATGTGAAAAGGATGAAGTAAGTTTAGGGTGTGTTTTCATGTTTGAAATTATCTAATCGGGCTCTAATTAGCTAGAACATAGGCTGGGGAGTTACCTAATGCTGTCTGAGAGCCTTTGTTATACTTTGAATTGTGCCTGCCCTTATTTTGAAATTAATTTAACTTAACCTAACATTTCTGCTGTGTCATTGTCTTTATTATTTCAGAGTCTAGGGCAGGAAACTCCCCATTTAAATCCCCAGGTAATGTTTCAGATGCCTGTTTAACTGGGTTCAAGCTTTCTGTCAACAATCCAAGTGAAATCGAACACTTCTTATATTTAATTTCCCTTTCTTTGTTTATCAGAATGAAGTCAGTGGGGGTTTGGCCAGAAGTAACCCTTTTTACAATAATGATTTGGTAAATACAAGGACTCCTGCTTCTAAAACCACATCACAACTTCCTCTTAACTATTTGAATTGTCATTAAGCTTGTTCCTAATTACATTTATGTTCTGCTATCAGGGATCTGGTCATGTGATGGAGGACGAACGGAGGAAGACTTCAGAAGCAGTAAACCTTGAGGCCATCTTTGTCCCTCCGCCTGAATTTCAGAGTTCACCTCTGGATCTTCAGCCTGAAAAAAGTACTGGAAATGGAGCTGAATTTTCTGAACTTCCAAAGGACCTATTCCAGACCGTTGCCCCTAACCGTGTGCAAAGCCACTTCCAGACACCGACATTGGCCCAAAATGCATCTGCCAACGGCCATTTTCTTGACAAAACTCTGAACTCGCCAGACATATTCAAACCTTTACCCTCTGAAACACGATATGAAGGGGTCGATCTTTTCCAGGCTGCTAAAGGAGATGATTTATTCAATGCTACATGCACAAGTGAGGTTAACCTCTTTAAAAAACCTTTCAGTGTTTTTGAGGATCCATTTGAATCTCCTACAAACAAGGGGGAAGATCTGTTCCAGTCTTCACAGCCAAACATAGCAAACCCATCGCCATTAACCGAAGAGGCGGATTCGATTCGGGAAGTTCCGAATAGAAATGGGGAACGCTTCCACATCGGGGAAAACAAACAAGATAACTTTATGAAAGAGGACATTTTTGGCTTGTCTTCTTTTAAGGAAAATCTGGATGTATTCTCACCTTCATCCACAAATTCAGTCGATCCATTCCCAAGCCCGATTACAAGGGATTTATTCCAAGACGTTTCCAGTTTGGAAGACCCGTTTGGCCCCACACCCGTGAGATCAAATGATCCTTTCCAAGATTTTTCACCTTGGACTCCAGATATCTTCCAACCACTTCCCTCGAAGACCAACAGCATGGATGTTTTTGGGATGGCTTTCAGCAATACTGCCCCTAAAGCAGTTTACTCCAAGTCGTCTGTTAGCAGCCCATCAGACATGAAGTTGGACATGCTATCGTCACCAGATCTGTTCAAGAAAACGGCAATAAAAGCTCCTCCTCCAGCGGTCAGGCCGAAGCCGTCCATCAGGCAACACGATATTATCTTGACGACCCCCCAGGGGAGCACGCATGATATTCTTCAGCCGAGTCCCTTCAGTCGGGCCAGGAATCTGTCCATGACACCAAGCCAGTCTGCAGCGGAAAAGACTCATGTATGTACCAGTGGATATTTAGATAACCATCAAATCATTTACATTGTAGTTCATTGCATTCTAAAGCAGGGGTGTCAAACTCAAGGCCCGCGGGCCAAATCTGACCTACAACCTCATTTTATGTGGCCCGCAAGAGCTCGCAAAGAATATAATACGTTTATTATACGGTTACATTGATTCTTGAATCTACATGCCGCTTTACAGAAGTACATTGCCGATAAACTACATGTCCCACAATGCATCTCGTTTTGTGATATGCCACTGAAGAGACTTGCAATTATTTCCCCTAGACTTCTGCTTTCAGACGTAGTTAATTATGAAGTTATTACCCTATCCAATAATAATCCAATGGGGCAATAATGTAATATACTACATTATTTGATATATATTTATATATTTTTATATAGTCTCGAAATTACAACTGGCCCTTTGAATCCAACCATAATGCTGATGTGGCCGCGATGAAATTGAGTTTGATACCCCTGTTTTAAGGGTCCCACTGTTCTGTCTAGTTCATAATTGCTCTAATACATATTTTCATCATTCCTTTTATAATCAAACTTGCAGGTTTCCAACTTCAAACGTCCACCAAAGCCACTCCCTCGAACTAGACCACCAAGGACAGAAAAGACACCCCTAGCAGAAAAGCTACCAAAACCAGAACGGCCGCCACCACCGACAAACCATGTACGCAAAGAACACAATTCAGTCTCATGTTTTTGTTTCTCTGCTTGTTTAACTGTCTGCTACTTCACACTCTGTGCTGCTAGTAACCCTATTTGCCTCTTTGGGACTAGATTGAAACAACAGATAAGCCTGAAAAACCAGAAAGGCCGCCAGCACCAGCAAACCCTGTATGTAAAGAAGACAGTTTTACATAATGATCTTATTTCTCTACTACTGCAATTACTGAACTGTTAAAATCCTTTTTGTTTGACCTCTTTTGGATTATTTTTAGATTGCACCTGAAGCTATTGTACCGAAAACCTCTCCCAAAACCGCCTTCAGACCGCTTTCGAAACCAACACCTCTGGTATGTACGCTTTTGTTTTCACTTTGATAGTTGACCTAATTATCTTACATCTCTAGGATATCGGTCCAAATCTGTAATGAGGAACAATGTAACATGTGTGGGTGGTTTGACGATTGAACAACAACTTTATTTTTCAAATATGTATTTTCTATTGTTATTGCAGGAGGAAACTAAAGCATTTGAAAAGGAAAACTTTGCTGTCTTTGAGGACATCCTGCTAATGGGACAGGTGAGTTTGAAGTGTTTTTCAATATCGGCATCTGTCATGCAATAGGAAATGTTAACTTGATGTTAGTATAAGAGGAAAATATAGTCAGAAAATGGCAATCATGAGGAAGCTACTCCCGTCGAGGCATTGTTGGATTTGTTGGACGTCATGAAATATTTTGTTACAGGAAAGATGTATTGAGGACTGGCCTGAAGACAGCCCTCAGCTTAACCCTCAATTCAAACCAGTAAGAACACATTTTAATCACGTTTTATCTAAATGTTATTTTAAAGACATTTCAGCAACTGAATTGTGTTTTTTTGTTTTTTCTCTTTAAAGTCTGGAACATTAAGACTACGACGAGAATCAATGAGAGTAAGGCGCTCGTTATTCTATAGTTGTTTGATTGTGAGAAGAGATTAAACACTAAGTCAATCTTATTTTTCTCTTAGATTAAGTTGGACTCTGAAGGAGGAAGTGTTGAGGATCTGGACGGTTTTGGGGTCAAGGTAACTCTACACCAGTTTCACTCAAAACGCAATTTTTAGACAATCTATGTTTTTATCTTGTGTTTATACATGTTTTCTTTTAACAGACAAAGGCCAAAAAGTTCAGGTTGTCCATACTTTCCAGAAAAAGTTCGAAGGTAAATGACTCAACACAAAATAAGTGAAGTGTTCTTAATGTGTTTACCTGTCAGTCTTTGTAATATTAATCATTTTCCGTTTGGAGAAGATTTCTGAGAAGCGGAGAAGCAGCACAATACCCGCCCTCAGAAAATCATCAAAGGTATCAAAATGAATGTTGTTAGCATCTGTAATTCTGGATTTAACATTCTCTACTCTATCTAGATCAGGGGTTCCCAACCTTTTTTCCCTAACGAGCCTCCCCAATGGCTCCTCGTTGGAAGTTGCGCCCCGGTGTGTGTGTGTGGGGGGGGTGGGGCTGTATGAAGAAATTAAAGGACGGCGCAAGTGGAAACAATTCACAGAGGGAGTAAACTGTTTAAAACACATGCTCAAAGTAAGCCGGATTTTGGCGATGTGATTATGTGGATTAAAAAATCGTAAATAATCTACAAAATGGAGGAGACCGATCTGATCGGAGCAACTGACAAGACTGTGACAAATAATCCAACTGAAACCGGCATGGACAATGACTATGTTTTAAAAATGCGC
>NW_011358917.1:0-12791 GCF_000735185.1 Notothenia coriiceps | reverse complement strand
CTAACTAATTTGTATTAAAATTAATTAATCAATTATTTTTTATATTTTATTGTATTGTAACTACAAGTCTTTTATTGACAATCATGTATTGCCTTACAATTATATGTAAAAAAAAAAGTCTAAATATGATATTTGGCCTCAAATCATATGAGGCCTGGCGCCCCCAAGGACTTTTCTGGGGCGCGCCCCCCAGGTTGGGAACCACTGATCTAGATAACACATGGCAATATTAACGCTGTAAACACTCCTATGTCTTTATAACCGCTCAGTTTAAATGCAATTATTCTGTTTTTCAGGAGTATTTATCAGAAACAAACACGTCTACAGAAGAGAATGAAGATAGTGAGCAATATGGGGTGGACTACAAAGTATGCTCTTTTGTTTCTGTACAGTATTTCTGTTTGTCTCAGTCGTGGTGATAAACCAGTGATGCTTTAACAATGTATTATTTTGTCATCAGAAGGAAAATGTGAAGACCAAAGTCAATAAGCTGCTTAGAAGAGCGTCCGCTAATTCCTCCGTGCTGGATGGAAAGCAAATGAACGGACAAGACCTGAAGGTGAGATATCGGAGACGTTATTTTGTTTCTTTTTTCTGTACTTGCCATGCGAGTTACGTCCATTCCAGCCACCCTGTAGTGTGAAAAGCTTTCTTACATGTGACTTATTTGATCCATTCAGCAATTCTGATGTCTTTTTCTTTGTGATTCCACAACAGGCAGAAGAGATCAGAAGGCAAAGGGTCAGCAAGAAAGAGTCGACTGTACGCCGCTGGTCAGAGGTAACGTACCTGCAGTCTGACAACTGTTTTTTAAAACTGGTTATTTTCTACATTTTCTGCTTCAGACAAGATGCAAGAAGGAAAAAAAACGACCTTTTGATTTTTTTTTTTTTATATGGAATTGATGAAAAATGCACAAAGTAGTAGTAACAACCCAATATAGAGAAATGTAGCACAACATACTTTACACTTAATGAAAGTAAATAAGGAAATAACAAAAAGGGAAAGAATGCTAGATTGAATGGATTGAAAAATTGAACGGCTTTTTATTAATAGAAATAAATGAAAATGACAAATACATCACATACTGTAAGATTTAATATACAATCCCACTGATATCGAGAAGTTAGAAATATTAAACATTTTACAGATATTTGCAGCATGCACATTAAACAAATATCCATTCTCTTCATCTCTGTTCTTATTTTTGACGAGTAGTAAACGTTTGAATTTTATAGACAAAACTCAGAACGCACATTAATATCCTTTTTAGTTAACGCTTTGTCAGCAAGTGATTTTCTTAGTAAACAGTTTTGGAGAAATCGCTAAACAGTTTTTGATGCTGTGTTCAATCATAACAGGGGACAGCTTTGGATGATGTCACTTGGGAGGAGGAGGACGAAGAGGAGGAAGAAGAGGAGGAGGAGGAAGAAGATGAGGAGGAGGAATTGGGAGCCCAGCACAAAGAGGTTGACAGCCATGGACGTTCGAATACTTATAACAACACAACTTTAGATATTGAGACATTTAAGCACTGAATTCTCTGGCATGCATTGATTTTGGCAAACCATTATTTTCTCTCTGTAGAAGAAAAAGAAGAAGAAGATGAAAATTAAGTTTGTGCCTCACAGAGGATTTGCAATCACCGTGGAAAAGGTATCGCTCGTATCATGTACCGTACGTATTTTTTTATACACTGATACATTCACTTTAACTTGTTAACTTTTCCATAAACAGAAGGGAGCTCACGGATACACACCTCGCAGAGACTCAAAGGTACAACTGCACATATTTAAACATATCAAGTCTCTGTAAAGGATGTGTGTGTTGCTTATGCTTTGTATTTAACTATGGTCATCTCCAGCAGTGTAATGTGTGTCAACTTTTTTTTTTCCTTCCAGGAGCGATCCCAAGATGAACTTTTCGGAGCACATGGCTACACACCTCGTAATAAATCCCAGGTAACGACCCCCTACAGTTCGGTGAAGTAAACAGACGTCTTTAATGGGAAAATTATCGATTTGATTTACTCGTTTTCTATTGCTATGGTTTATTCCTGCTTTTTAGGTTCTGATTTTTTCAGTTTGAGTTGCCCATTTTGTTTGGCTTTTTAAGTTCAGGCATGCTTAGGACAGCTATTTATACAAAATAATGATGTTAAAGAAAATCCACTTGCATAACACTGCTGAAACATATTTTTTACATGTAAATTAAAGATATTTAAAATACTTTATTAATCCCAAATTTGGAGATGTTTTTGTTTGGCATGTAAAACAAAGTATTGCACATAATTAGAAATAAAAAAATAATAGAAAATAAACAATCACACAATATAAACATCTCAAAATAGAATACTAAAAGAGGGAAAATAGAAATCTGTAAATTACTATTGAAGGGTACACTTATGGCTAACACAATATAAAAGTAGGATATTATTTACATTTAATGTGCATTAACGGCATATTAAATTAAACATAATTCTGATTTAATGTACAGGATGATGCTTTTGAGGATGTGGAGAGACGCCACACTCTTCACTCAACTAGCAAGGTACTTTATTCGTATTCTTACCATTATACGATGTGTTTCTTGACATATTTTATAATTTCACCGTTATTATTTGCTGCATGGTTTTCACTGTATGCTGCTCGAATACTAACCTTCTTTTGAATCTGTTGCTTAGGCTGCTTACTTGGACGATAAGCACTTCCAGAAAACACGCCCTATGTCTGCAGGATTCAATGGAGACGAAGACCCATATGAAATGGACGACTGCAAACCTGTAACGATCTTATTTCTATTTCATACATACATTTTCTGGAACATATACCGGTTTCACTAAAATAGTATTTTTATTTTTTCTGTCATCAATAGAAGAAACCAACGAAGATGAAGATGCTACAAACGGGTCGTCGAAGCTCGAAGGTAATCTTTTTTGGTTTAAAAGCAATAAGAGATGAAGAAAATCGTTTTTACCTCATTTTTTAATGCTTTTATTTAAATAGGAGAACATGCTGGATTTCAACAATGCTCAGAAAAAGAAGGGCAGCTGCTCAGCGGACGAGTTAGACGACGATGAGTGGATGGAGTACTGCAAACCGGTACATTTTTAAATGCTTTAAATATAAGATAACATAAGATAGTACTTTATTGATCCCAATTTGGGACATGTTAGCGTTGCGCACATGGCATTGTACAATACGAATTCAAGACAAGAAATAAACAAGAAAGTAGAAAATATACATGTTGAATTTAACAAGGTATTATACATAAATATATGACAGATGTAGTATTAAATATTGAACAGATTATATCAATTTAAAATGTACAATGTGGTTTTATTCAAAGAGAAACTGAAGCAGAGATATGTACAAGATGATGCCATGTACATACTGTAGCTACCAAGTCACCGTAATAATGGTCCAGACTTAATCCCTTTAAGCTTTTATTAACAATAAATATTGTGTTCCTTCTTTAAGAAACTCTCCAAAAAGAAAGGCCCTTTTCCCGTCCCGCGCAAATCAGCCAAAGGTCAGAGAGAGGCGACTGGATTCAGCCAGCAGAACCCTCAGCAAGCAGCCAGCGTATGTTTGATTTACATTTTGATTGCATTCATATATTTTCTGTTGTATTGACTGCATTTCTAACATTATTTTGCAGGATCCCTTCGCTGAGGGCGACTTTACCCAAACAGGAAAAGATTTCATGAGTCCCGGGGAGACGCGTTACAGCGAGGAGGGTGAAGAAGTGGAAACCTGCAAACCGGTATTCCTCACGTTCACTTTTACTGCTTTGCTCTGCAGTTATTTAACCTCTTAACACTTGTTTCTTTTCAACAGAAGAAGAAATCAAAACTTAAAGGCTTCAAAAAACACAAGACGAAGGTGAATCGGCGAGTTCTTCTAAAATCACATTAGGAATAAAGTTAGAAAGTATGACATGCTCACTATGTGTTTCCTTCTTGATACCAGAGTAAAGCCAATCGTCCAGAGTATGAGGATCCAGCCGGAGCTACGTCAGCTGACTTCCTGTCGGAGGCTGCCAGGGTACGTATGCGCTCTCTAAGAGGAAGTCATAAATGTGTTGCTTACTTGGCAAGTGATTTGTGTCAAAATGGTATGTCTTCATACTTAGATAAACTTCCTCATCTCCAGTTCAAACCAGGTATGCTGATGTCCTGATCAATGTCCTCGTGTTCTGTTTTTATTTACCCTACATCTTCACTTTTACCTTCATGCAACTGTAACTGGCGATGTAGCAACACACTGTTTAGGCTGATGAAACTACAAACTTTGTATTGGATAATGAATCAGATTTACTTTTCTGATTCATGTATTAAATGGTCCCGTGCAGCACTGATGTCTCTACATACTGTATGTTGCAGTTTTTCAGATACATTTGAGCTTCTTTTTAACACACTGTTCCGCCCCACATTTTATTGACTGTCCTTTTACTTATTTTTTATTCTAACCTTTTATGCTCTTAACCTTTTTTTTATATCACTACATTGTATTCAATATGCTCCTTAGATAACTTCTATTTTATTATTTTCTCCTTATAGCATTGTGAAGCACCTTGATTACGTTGTTTTTAAAGCGTGCTATATAAATGAAATGTATTATTATTACACTCTTAAAGCTAGTAAATGCACCGTAGAAATAAAATAATAATACTATTGCACACTCAAGCTTATTTGCTAAATCCTGATCGTCAGAGTAACTCTAGGTCACCAACTGGCATTGTTTACCCAAGCTGCACATGAGAAAGAATTGTTTTTCACTGTAAGCTTATTCATGTTATCATGTGTATTCCTGATGGGACACATTCCTCTGACATGTGACGGAGCCGGTACAGCCACATTACACACACACTCCCCAACACACCCCCCAGTGTAGGAAAGCCTAAAGAGTCTCGCATAAAGCCAGGTTTTTATTACTGCATTAAAATGCATGATCTGTTTGGTATTTTGAAAAATAAAAAGTATAAATATGCCTTATATAGGTATGGCCCTACACTATATTATTCAAATATAGCATGATAGGTCCACTTTAAAGTATGTATCAAAGACTTATTGACGTATTTACGGGCTTGTTTTTGTCACCCCCCCCCACCCTCATGCAGGCGGAGTGGCTGGCAGCTCAGATTGACGAGCAGGCTTTAGAAGAGCTGGAGGACGACTACGAGGACGGGGTCAGTTTCTATTTAATTAGATTAAATGGAAATCGTCGACTTCACCACCATTTCCCTTTTTTTAGTCTTTCATTCAACCTTTAATTTAAATACTGTGAAAATGGCCGCCGTATAGTTCACTTGGTCTGAGTGGTGACCTGCGTTCAAATAAATATTAAAAATACTATTTAATTGAAAAACTAAATAATAAACCGAGGAAACTTTTTTAAAAGAGTAAATTAATGAATGGAAAGGAATCTGTTTTTCAAGAACAGCAAGGATAGAAGTCAACAATGGCGTGTGAATTTCCCTTTGTGATGTTGTGACACTTACGCTTTTTGTTTCCGTCACAGGACACGGACAGTTTGATGGAGTGGTGGCACACAGTGGAGCGTGAGTCACATTGACATTTATTTTGAGCAACAGATTGAATAACCTGATTAATACAAAAGCACTTAGATAACACCTGTTGCTTCCTTTCAGAATGGGACGAGGTGCCATCAGACGACGAGGACAAAGTCTTAAAAGAGGATGAATCTAAGTATGTCAGTTTATATTAATGTTGAAGTATTGGTCTAGTAAAATTATAAACAAGCGTCTTGTACAACTGATTGTGGGAGGAAAAGTCCTTGATTCTTTGTTTCAGTGACTTCTCCAGCAAAAAAGCCAAACATTTGATGGTTCTAACTTCTCAAATGTGAGGTTTTCTTTGCCATATATGATGCTAAACTAAATATAGTTTGGATTTGTAACAAGAGTAGACCTTTGGCTTTCGGAAAATGTAATTTGTTTACATTTGTTTTGCTGCTTTCTTACGGACACGACCAAGCATAACTTTGCTTCTGCTTCCGAATAAACCCCAGGTCGTTCACCACCTTGGCGGACAAGGTTCAACGCGGCCTGCGTGTCTTCAACCAAATCTTCACGGAGCGAGCCGAGTTCCTCTGGCAGTCCATCCTCAGGCTGCACTCCATCGCCGACGACATCAACACTTTCCACCAGAAAGCCAAGATCGCCGGCATCACCGGAGGAACCACCACGGCTGTGGGGGGGGTGACGGCCATCGCTGGTCTGGCTCTGGCACCTTTTACCTTCGGAGCCTCTCTGGTGATAACCGCTGTTGGTGTGGGAGTGGCGACGGCCGGAGGAATCGCTTCAGCCTCAGCGGCAATCTCGGATAACGTTCACAACCTGCACGACCGCAAGAAGGTAAGCCGTAATCTGAAAAGGGAGGAAATGTCTCAGAAGTATGGAAGCCGATTGGTGCCAGAATAAAGAATCAAGACCTGATGGATGTCATTTTAAGGACTAACATACTCAAAATAATGACTTAGTTAAGTGTTAAGTTATTTTGAAAGTTTAAGTCATTATTTTGCAAAACTAAGTCATTTTACTTCTTAATTGATTAATAATTCTTAATTAATTCTTAATTTAATTAATATCTTCTCGTCAAAGCCACCAAACTCCATCAACAAATACGTCAATTTTAAACCACAAACTCAACAGAAGCAAAAGGGGGGGGGAGGGGGGAGGTAGGTAATCAGCAGTGAACCGCAGTGAACCGCTTATTCACGGCATTCATTTTGTTATTCTACAGTATTGTTGTTTTATAGTTATTTGTTAATGTAACCCAATTTGTGTTCTTTGAAAATGAAAAGGATATCGCATTGTGTTTGTTACTTTCGTTGCAGTTGTATATGTCTTAAGTGTAATTTGGCTTGGCTTCCTATTTATGGACATGCTTTTATTTTTGAAGGAGAGTTAGCGCAGTTGACAGGAAGTTGTTGTTGCTTTGGAAACAACGTAACGGAGAAAAGTCATCTACATATAAAGACGGAGAAAGTAAACGATAACTTTTATGGCTAAGTGTTAGCACCCCCTGAAGAGGCACAAGCTCTTACGTTGATATTGGAGATTTCAATAAATTCAATTTGAAAAAGAAACAGGAAAAAAACAAACAAAACGAATAACGAAATTGAAACCCGAATAGTACTCCAACGAACGAATATTCGGGTACAGCCCTAGTGTTTACCTCTGTTGATGTCATGAATTTGTACACTTTCAAAGATACAAATGTAGAAAAGCACTGGTTGGTCCAAACTCCTGCTTGAAATGACTTGTTTTAACATCAAACCGACAACTATGGACTCTCCCTCCTCTTCCTTCCCTAGGTGGAGATAGTGCTAGGTGACTACGAAGCTCACCTGCTGGCCATCGGGAAGATCCTCCACTTTGTCAACCAGGGCCTCATCAAGCTCCGCGGGCACCCTTTCCTCCGGTCGGGCACCCAACACTACTCCAAGGACTGGGAGATCCGCCGCGCGGTGCAGATGATCAGCCTGGTGGACACGCCCGTGATGCACGGGACGGAGACAACGGACAACTTGGTTGCTTCCGTCCAAGGATTCTTCACCGGCATGGACAAGTACTTCGCCAAGGACTCTCGAGAGCTGAAGAAAGGCTGCAAGAAGGAGGCGGTGTGTCGGATAAAGGAGGTGGCCAATGTGCTCAACGTCGGCATAATGGAGCTCAACTCCATCCGAGAGGAGCTGCAGGATGCTACCGGAAACATGTGAGGAGGACACTTTGAATATAGGTATTTCTAAAGGCACCACCACCCCCTCTACTGGCTAAATGAGGGAACTGTCGGTGTGAAGGAGTCCATCTGTCCAGTACCTGCAGTTTCAGACATTTAAAGGGAGTGTAAGGCTGTTTTATTTGTATTTTAAATATCCATTGAGGCTGTAGATTGCTCTTGTATTTGTGAAAAAGTGTAAGATGTTTATTGTATGCACATAAAAAGGTTAACAGGGAAACGGGCACTTTTTTGAGCACTGTATGCATGTTCTGAGGGTAAACCGTTAAAAGTAGCTTTGTGGTCACAGGTGTTTTTAGTTTAAATATTTGAAATGATTTTTGCTTAAAATTATCCACCCACTGTATTTACTGAAGGAGCTTTATTTCACTTTTCTGACACAGTTTCAACCATGTGTTAAATTGTATTTTATTTCCTGCATTTCCTATCAGTTCTACAAACCCCAATGTCAGATATCGGTATGATATAAATGTTTTTAGTTGAGAATCTACAATGAAACAACACAGGCAAAAAAGGACCCTTGCATCGCCTTATGGAGTTTTTAACATTATAAATTGTTGTAAAAATAATACATGATAGGTTGGTTGAGTTAAAGTAGTGTAGTAGTAGTGTTTACCTACAGCATTACAGTACTCTTTGTTGAATACGATATATTGTTTACATATTCACAATAAAAACGAATGTTGTATACTGTATAGGGTAATTTATTTTTAATATGTAACTGTGCTAAGACAATGATTAAATAACTACACATCTGAGTAATGAATGTTTATTTCTCCTCTTCTTTTGGCCTTGCCATGTGGCATCCATGTAAATGTCTTTGTGTTTACAGGTAGATACGGTTATAATATTCCTACCTTGATAACCTTTATAATATTCTATCAAATTGTCAAACTTAAAGCAGACTTTTGACATGTTAATAGGTTGTGATTATAGAAATGTGTCCATTACTTTATGTTTTTATCGTCAAATACATTTAACTGGGTTATACTAATGCATTTATTTGTCGTTTAATGTATTAATATATATTAAGATTGGTCAGTGTAACAGAATATTTGAATAAAGACTATTTACTTCATACTTTAAATTGATTTCAATGGTGTTAATGTCATGGTAAACACTCTAATTCCACTATTTAGAGATTTAAATACATTGAGGAATTGTGTTGAGACTCTTTTGTAGAACTGTGGTAAAAATAGGTGAATATTTACTGATTCAGTTATTTTCAAATAATGACTAAATACAACATATTTCAAAGTAAATACCACTCAAGTTATATAACAGATGTTTTACTTTAAACCCTTACATTTGTATTTATTAAATAGATTTTCAGCCTGAATTTTCTCGTTTTTAAACCTGAGGTGTTTCCTTTAGGCTTCAACAGGAGACCACGCCCCCTTCAGGTATCAGCTGATCTGAATAAGGACATCTTTTCTCTAACGACCCACAACTTTCAGGGTGTGGATTATCACCTATTGTCGCACTGTATTCAGCTTTTGTTCACCTCTCAAATTAAAAGAAAAAAAAATTGCTGAAATGAGAGCAGGAATATTAGGTTCAGTATTACACTAACCGGTTAGACGGCTTTCCATGAAGGGGAAGTGAAGGACTGCGTTACCTTCAACTTTTAAAACTCCTTTACCTCTCTGTTGTTGTTGTTGTTGTGAAACGCAGCGTTTTTATTGTCACTTTGTTTTCTTTCAGTCTCAAGCCTGAGGTAGGCACAATTCCTCTTTTCATTGTGTTGTTGCTGGCTTTTGTGTTGTCAAACATTCCTGTACGATAATGTTTGGAGCAACAAGCCAAACTGCGTTCAAAGTTCTGTCAATTTAAAAGTTTTATACTCTTTTTTTTACCAGCTTACATGTTGTAGAAACGATTTTAAGACTTATTAACACTCAATTTGACACGTGTTTTAATTCGGCGTATTTATTCTAAACAAACACATACATTCACAACGTTTAAAGTTTTCGAAACTGCTTGCTAAGATTTCATTCCGGCTTTAAAACGTATCGGTATCACCTGAATGAAGTACACAAACTACACACAAAAAAGTCCTGAATGACAAATATGACTAAACCGATGTTGTCAGTAAAGCCTAAGACTTCACAAGCATTAATTTCCTATCTAACAAATAAAGCAAATTATGTTTTACACAAAGTATTCTTTAAAATTGTCAATTATTTGAATGTAGTTTGGCATGTGGGTGTATCCAGAGAGAAGGGTACTGAAACTACACCCACCTGTGAAGCTTTGAGTCACATGTTCTGGTCATGCTGTTTCGGTTTTCTTAGCACAATAGTACTTTTGTGCTTAAGATATATACAAAATATATCATTGCATAAGTGTTTTTTTCAGATTGTTTTAAGTTGGTGCCATGTTTTATGTTTCCGTGTTTTTGCAATATGTACCTGGTTAGAAGTATTAGCATACTGGCTGCCTTTTAAGTTAATGGGAATAACTTTTAATTGTTATTTTTATATTATGTGCAGGCCCTTTATCTTATAGTGTTCAGAGGTGGAAAAAATAGATCCTATACCAGATTCTATAAAAGTAGAAGTATCAGAGAGTAGGAATACTCTGTTAAAAGGGAAAGTCCTACAATCAAAATGTTTCTAAAGTAAAAGTAGAGAAGTATTGGCATTATCAATAATCCAAATCTGTAAAGTAACTAAAGGTATTAAATAATTGTAGTGAAGTAGAGGTACAAAGTAGCAAAACATTGAAAAAGTCAAGTGCACGTCCCTGAAAATGTTACAGTACTTGAGTAAATGTACTTCCTTACTTTACACCACTGTTAGTGTTGTATTTTGTGTCTCTTTCTTCACTTTTGCTGTTACAACGTACATTCTCCCAATATGGGACGAATAAATGATCTCTGATTATTTTGTCGCATGCAGTCCTAATGTTTAAAACTGTCTGTATTTCAGCATGAATATGTTCAGGAGAGATAAAGGCACAGCAGCTCCAGTGGTTCCACCTCGACCCAGCCAGGAGGTACAGAATGGAGAGAGGTGGAGGCTATAATAGGATATTGTTTGTTTACATTTGTTTGTTTCCTTAATTAAGGCGTTTCTTTGCCACCAGGATCTAGATAATCCTGTGGAGCACAGCCTGAACACACAGGATGAAGGGACGGGTGCCAACAGTGATGTCACAAGTGAGCTTAACCAAAAGACCAAGGTGAGTCACATGTGAAATATCTTCTTTATCAGTTAGTCACACTTGACCTCACCGGTTTTTGGTGGTTTATTTGTCATAATTTACGTGTGTTTTTGTGTAAACAGAGGACAGGAATGATGGGAGTTATGCAGAAGGTCAACCCGTTCAAGTCTACCTCCCAGGTTGACAGCATTTACCTTTCATGACTTTGACTAATTCATGTAAATGTATATGATTTTAAATGTGTGTTCTTTATTTAGCTCCCTTCCACAGTCAGCAAAGCTCCTTCCTCAGAGTCACTGGAGCAGGGAACAGACTCCACACAGGTGAGGAAAACTTACCTTTTATATTAAAACCAGATTTTGTTTATTTGTAATTTGGTTTTTCCTCTCACACTGTCATGCAAGCACAAGGTGAATACTTCACTGATGGAAACAGCCTTAGAGGTGGTTTGCGCTCTCTGGATGGCTTTCTAGTTCAAACTGTCACCTTTTTAGAATTGATCAATTAACGCATAAACTTAGTAGATAATTGAAAAAAATAGCCTGTGTACCACAATGTGTTTTTTCAATGTTTGAAGAAACTAAACTTTTGCTGCCCCTGTTGTTTAAAAACATGAGAACCATTCATTTGTGTATAAGTTTAGCTAACATTGGCTCCAATAAGGCCTCAATCAATACGGATGTTTTTTAAATCACAGTAGGTGATTAACATCCTGTATTCAAGTCCTATCTGTACATTCCTTTAATACAGCCGCAAGGTATCATATTTTGAGTGAATCAGTTTATTAAACATGTGAAACCCTGTGTTTCAGAACCCTGGTGGGCTGAGAGGGGTCATGCACAAGGTCAACCCGTTCAAGTCTACCTCCCAGGTAAAACATGTCAACATGAAACGGTGAATGTGAAAACTTAAAGTAGAATATGATTTAAACGTTGTTCTGTATTCAGGCGTCCTCCACAGTCAGCAAAGCTCCTTCCTCAGAGTCACTGGAGCAGGGAACCGACGCCACACAGGTGAGGAAAACTCAGGTGGAGACAGGCATGGTCTGGAAAATGATTGTTACACTGAGAAATAGGGATGTAACGATATATCGGATATCGCGCTAAATAGATGTCTCATACCGTCATGAGACTGACACAATTTACGGTGATTTTTTTTTTAAACCTTTATTCAACCAGATGGTCCCATTGAGATCATCAATCTATTTTTCAAGGGAGACCTCTCCAACATGGCAGCAAGTAGGTTACAACATGAACATAAAAACAACAGATAACACCAAAGGACATGGTATTTACAGGGCTACATGTACATACCTAGAGACATTGACAAGTACCAACAGTATATTTATATCTCGCCCTGTCAATAAGCCTCACCTTCTTGGCAACAACTGTATTGTTTTTGAAGTGGTGAGACAATGCACAGTTTTACCCACTGCTGTCACCCATTGCCAAAGCATATCTCTCTGTCCCAGCAACATCAGTACCAAGCAAGAGAGTTTTTTCCACAGCAGGGGATATTGTAAACGCCCAAACATCCCAGCTTCTACCTGGAAATGTGGACATGCTCATATTCCTAAAAGATAACCTTGATGATGCCGAGTGAGTTAGAGTTGAGTTACTTGAAAAACTAAAGTGAAACTTGATTTATTCCATTGCAGGGTCTGATTATTATATTGTTGACACTTTAAGATACTACTATCCTACTAAAATGTTGTACAAATCCGATGTATTATTTAATGAAAGAAAAAAAAGAAAAAAAAAATTCAAATTTTTTTCCTTTATTTTTCAATATCGCGATAAATATCGTACCGTGGACTTTTTATCGCGATATTATCGTACCGTGAGTTTTTGGTATCGTTACA
>NW_011358916.1:0-6186 GCF_000735185.1 Notothenia coriiceps | reverse complement strand
TAAATGTCTCAATACCGTCGTGAGACTGACAAAATCTACCGCGATTTAAAAAAAAAAAAAATGTCTTTTTAAATAATTTGTTTTTATAAAACCTTTATTTAACCAGATGGTCCCATTGAGATCAGCAACCTCTTTTTCAAGGGAGGCCTGTCCAACATGGCAGCAAGTAGGTTACAACATGAACATAAAACAACAGATAACACAAAAGGACATGGTATGTACAGGGCTACATGTACAAACCTAGAGACATTGACAAGTACCAACAGTATATTTATATCTCGCCCTGTCAATAAGCCTCACCTTCTTGGCAACAACTGTATTGTTTTTGAAGTGGTGAGACAATGCACAGTTTTACCCACTGCTGTCACCCATTGCCAAAGCATATCTCTCTGTCCCAGCAACATCAGTACCAAGCAAGAGAGTTTTTTCCACAGCAGGGGATATTGTAAACGCCCAAACATCCCAGCTTCTACCTGGAAATGTGGACATGCTCATATTCCTAAAACATAACCTTGATGATGCTGAGTGAGGGAGTTAGAGTTGAGTTACTTGAAAAACTAAAGTGAAACTTGATTTATTCTATTGCAGGGTCTGATTATTATATTGTTGACACTTTAAAATACTACTATCCTACTAAAATGTTGTACAAATCAGATTTATTATTTAATGAAGAAAAAAAAAAGAAAAAAAAAATTCAAATTTTTTTCCTTTATTTTTCAATATCGCGATAAATATCGTACCGTGGACTTTTTATCGCGATATTATCGTACCGTGAGTTTTTGGTATCGTTACATCCCTACGAGAAATATATTTACTTTTTTTATATCACGGGGACTAATTGGTTTCTTCTTCTGTTTGTTTCTTAAAAGCAGCTCTGTAGACACCCAAAACAAGCATCCCTATTCATTTGTATAGAACAGGAAGTGTCAATATTGTATGTTTTAGTTATGTTTTTAGCGAACTGATGACTGACCAAAACGATGCTTAGTACACCAGTTCACACCTCGCATTTGCCAACTAAAATTGAGCTCTTTTCTCATTAAACAACTTCTAATTTACCAACAGGTTTTATTTTACTTTCTCTTTTCCCCGAGCCGGAACGTAACAGCGTGTCTAAAATGAAGACTGAAGAAAAATATTAAAAACGTTTTATTGTCAAATGAACATAAACTAAAGTGAAGTTGAACATCTTAAGTCCCCAGTGCAACATGCAATATACTTAAGACAAAAAGAAAGAGTGCATTAACAATAGTGTGAGAGATACATGACGCAAATAAAAAACTGAAAGAAGTAAGTTATATACGTACTAATGAAATAAATGAACACCTTTGTGTCACTTCCTCTAATGCGTACGTCATTATCAAAGCATCCTTTATAACGTTTAAAACTAAATCAGCATTTGAACAATACCCAGCTTTGTTTTTTTATTTTAATTGTGTCCATGTCTTCCGTGTACACCCTGATACTTTACACTTGCAAATAATAATGCTAAACAAATATAATAAGCATTTAATTATTTATATAATTCATTTACAGAGGTCGCTGTGTGGGATTATTCCTGACTCGTGTGATCCACAATTTTCCATTAACTCCAGAGCGTTGTAAAGTCAAAATGTGTTGTATGAAGATTGAAGTAATTGTTTTGAAAATTCACAACATGTGTTTTCATTAGACACAGACACACAGGACACACAGAGGACACACACGTCAGTTGATAAGCAGTACGGAGCATGTGTATTTATGTATTATACCTCTGTTTCAGACCCCCGGTGTGCTGAGAGGGGTCATCAACAAGGTCAACCCGTTCAAGTCTACCTCCCAGGTGACCACAGCACTGTGTGCATGTCACAGTTTTAATGTTAACACTGGTAATGGATGGTCTGTGTGAGACGATAAGATGTCCAATCAGCTGTTGTGTTTCTCACTCAGGTCTCTAAAGCTGCGTCTTCAGAGTCTCTGGAACAAGGAACGGTGTCAGACTCTAATCAAGTGAGAGAGCCAGTCATCCTCATTGAAAAAGTGTGTTAAAGAGACTGGAACATATTGTCCTCGGTCGTCATTACGTTATGTGAAAAGTCTGTGTCCTTGTCCTTGTCCTTGTTGATGTTGTAATTGGAGCTGCTCTGATGCAAGACAACATATCAGGCTTGATCTAACAAGGAAGTCTTATCATATTTTAAAAATAGACCCGGTATACGTTTCCAATCCCTGGTTTTAAGACTGTTACTTTGAAACACCTACTAATGTGAACAATAGGAGATACTTCAAGTACTAGAAAAAAGTACAAATCAAATGTCCGGGGTGACCTTGCATTGTTGTGTTTCAGAAGAGGACAGGGGTGATGCAGAAAGTCAACCCGTTCAAATCTTCCACACAGGTACATGTACTCTTCAACATGAAACTATCAATACACCTGGAAATAATCTAATGTGCAAAATCTCAGGAAAATATTAGTCAACGATTTAACTGAACAGCTTACTTTTTTTAAATTGGAGCTGAAAAACACAACTTTTTAGATTTTAAAAAGAAAATTAAACGTATTAAAAACGATTTTCACACAGAAAGGATTTTTGGTTCATCTTGTGTTTATTTCCCCTGACTGTCCTCTCTCTCCTTCAGGGGCCACGGAGCGATCCTCCAGAGGATTCTGCAGATCCTCCAGAGGTGGGAAATGAGCTTCAAGACAAACAGGTAGACATTGGCGTCTCATGCAAAAAGTCATGCTAACTACACATTGTCATCTCCTCACATGTTATGCTTCAATTTCATCGTCCAATCACTGTTTTTACTTTTTAGAATCCAGGGAAGATTGCAGGAATGATGCAGAAAGTCAACCCGTTCAAATCCTCACAGCCAAAGGTACCAGTTGAAGACAGCATTATAAGGACATTTGGAAAAGAGACAATTGTTAAATGGGTCATTCCAGAATTGGAGGACAATTTGACACCAACATTTTTGAAAAATGAACCTTTTATTTTATAAGGTTTTTTTATGTATTTAGGAAAAACAGATAATAAACCATCAAAAAAGGTGATTTGCCCAGCTTGGCATCAAATGTATATTTTCAAGTGAAGAATTACCCCTGTTAATCTAATTATAGTAACAGGGTTGAAAGTAACAGGGTTGAAAATCAATGCTAATTTGAGCCTTTAACCTCAGGAATTATTGCTAGATGTAGCATCTAATGCTACTTTCCAAGGCAATGACAAACTTGGATATCTAATGCAAGAAAGATAACTTTGAAATTAATATGCTTTATTCTGGTAATATCAGTAACAGGGTTGAGTGGGTCAGAGTGCCACACTCTTTTACGACTGAAAAGATTGTAAAAATAAAAGAGAGGACTTAGTTTTGGTCTACCCATGGCACTAGCACATGGCTTGCTGATGTCCTTTCCACTATGTCACCTCACTTACAGTTTTTTCACTTCCTCTGCCAATCTAAAAAGGTTTGGGTAACAGGGTTGAACGCATGTTGAGGGACACGCCTTCTGTGCAAAATTACTGTTATTTAAAATATGTTTATGATTTAACAAATTGATTTTACCATTACAAGAGACATATATCAATAGAATAATACCAAAAAAAGTAAAAAAAATCCCTATTTTAAATGTTATATTTGACATGCAAGTTGGTCACCAAGAAGCGGGGACAAGAGAAAAATGCCATTTTAGGGGATGTTCGAGAGCTATTTGATAATTTAAATAATATTTTGAAACCACTTTTTCTACAACTTTATATACATTTTGTCTCAAGAAAAAGTATGTTTAACACAACAAGTGCATGTTTTAGCATTTTGGGCATGGATTATTAGATTTTTTATATGGGGGACATGAAATGTCCTCCAATTCTGGAATGACTATGTGCTTGCTTCGTACAATCTCCTTGATATCCTCCGTTATTTTTTTCTTCCCAGGATAACCAGCCTCTTCACGATGACCTCTCCTCCAGCAGCGGCAGTTTGGACAATAACAGCGTCTCAGAGAAGCAGGTAGATCTGTTAAGATGAGCAGCCAATAAGCACACCCCATGCAGTCTTTGAAGGCATTCAATCTGGAGTAGGCGGGTTCATTTGGGTGTGATTGGGCAAAAAACCCATAAATAACATTTGAGCATTTTGTTATTGAAGTAGCCGTTGAGAACTGGACTCCTGCACCTCCTCGTGGCTCTGTTTTCAGACTCAGGAAGGTGTACTACTTGAATTATAATATACTACTTATAATGGCATGTCTGCACATTGGCATAAATATACTGCGCACTTCAGCTTTTAGCAAAATAAAAGTAACATTTCTCCGGGTTATGTACATCAACTAACTAATATGGAGTCTTTACATTACATTAAATGACTTTTACCTGAGGCTTTTATCCTTTTAATAAGCCCTTTTAAGTTGATGAAATGAGTTTGACCCCCCTGCTTTAGAACAAGAGTATTTACCACATTTGCTGTGCCTTGTTTAATAAAAAATCTGAATGCTTAACAGCGCACACAGAGAAGAGACCTATCATAACATGCAAAGGGTTACTTTCTGCGTTCAACCCAACAAAGATGGAAGCAGTTATATTGTCTGCCGGGGTTATTCTCCCTACTTCCACAAGGGGGCGCCATAGAACAGAACAAGTCCTCATAGTGATAGATACTTGGTGATTTCTCTCTACTTCTACACAGTTATATTCAACACATGTATGTTATGCATGATATTTCAAATCCTCACCTTATTGACCGCATCATTTCTGTATTTATTTCAGAACCCTGGGATGTTTAAAGGCATGATGCAGAAAGTGAACCCGTTTAAGTCTCACACTCAGGTACTGCACACAAGATTGACCTCATTGAAGTGGGATTACCAGGTTTTATTTGTCACGCTCAGTTTTCAGTTGTGGTTAGCCATGTTGAAGCCTCTGTTGTGTTTGGATGCAGACGCCAGGTGAAGAATGTCAGACTGACTCATCTTCCTCGTTGATGACGCAGGTGAGGTTTACGGTAAGAATATTCTTCTTTTTTTTTTTTGAAGGTATCGAGAAGTTGAAATGCATTAATCAAAGCCCTGTAGGTATGTAACTCCTGAGCTGTTGTTTATGACAAAAGTGCTCAGGTCATCATAGTTATAAGAACAAGACTTAAATAAATACATAAATAGGAGGAAATTGCTCTTTTGATGTCTATACTTAAAGGGGCCCTATTAAGTTTTTTGGGGTTTCCCTTTAGTGTGTTATTTAGGTTTTTGGTGCATGTAAACATTCTGCAAAGTTACTTCCAGAAGAAAAAAATGCAAGTATGAACTAACTAGCACGATAGGTCCCTTTTTTAATATAATAATAATAATAATAATAATAATAATACATTGGATTTCTTTTTTGTGACCAACTTTTTATAGTTTTTTGTTTTGTTTTGCCCTCACAAAGGGACTTATATAGACAGATACAAATGATATAGACAATACAGACAAAGAAAAGACAAAGAAAGAAAGATCAAATATAGGGAATCCCTTTCCCACGCCACCCGTCCCTCCCCCTTCCCACCCATCTTGCCATTTCACAGAAAATCCTAAAAAAGTTCATCTATCTATTATATTATATATATTATTTATATTATAGCATAACAATTGATCCACATCAAATACACTGGATTTCTATAGCGCTTTTCCTAATGCTCAAAGATGCCTTAAGCTGTCTTTTTACTGTTTATTAATGTAATGAATGAAAGGATTATACTGTAATTATGTGTAATTATTTGGAATAAACAGGTGAGCACTGTATTAATGAGTTTTTTTTAATCCCATGCCTTTCTTATTCCTCACCAGGAAAACCCAGCCATCCACAGTGACCACTCCTCCAGCTCTGACAGCATCGATGACGGCATCATAGAGAGACACGTGAGACGTTAATTCCATTTATTGTCTTCAATGTTTTTGATGACCTCATTACTGACCTTTAGGTTCGGCCCTTTTTAACCCATGAGGACCCACCGGGTGTCATATGAACTTTAAATGTTCTGGAAAGCTCCTTATACAGCTTTAGCCCTTATTTTATCACATGAAGTCCCCAAGTGACACACACTGAACAGTCTGGTGGGTCATGGTCCAGGACATGTGATTTTGTGTTCCCATAACAACATGTCCAAGATGTCCATGCGCCAGACTAACACATGTGACAGAACTAGCTACATTTCAAAAGCTTTTTCTTTGTA
>NW_011358915.1:0-2605 GCF_000735185.1 Notothenia coriiceps | reverse complement strand
GAGGCCGTAACAAAACGATAGAAACGGACCCCGCAAACGATAACGGGTCCCAAGGTGGATAGATCTGTAAACGGAACGCTCTGGGGGGTCAAACGGCTCCGTGTGTACGCCTCTATACGATCATTTTCTGATAACGATGAAATAGCCCCGCCTCTCCCCACGTTTCCTGCTCAAAGATCAGCCGCTGGGCTGTCAGAAGAGGGGGAGGAAAAGTGAGGCTCCGTTTATTATTCTTATATTATTATATAGAGTCGTTATCAATTTGTTTTAAAGCTCAATGAATAACAAAGAAGACCTTTGACTGGCACTTTCTAATTTTGTCTGGAAGATTTCAACTTTAACGGACATGTTGACCGGCGAATTCTTTTTTTTTTTAACGGAAACTCTGCCGCACGGTTCCCTCGTCCCTTGGAAGAGGCGGAGAGGTGGGTGTTTTTCATCTGCTGGTGGACTACCTGAGAGATTTACAGCAGGAGCACACGCCATCCCCCGCGGAGAATAAACAGAACAGCAACCATGGCAACCACGCCTTCGCTGCTTTTGGTTTATTTTGTGGCGGCAGTAGCGCCACTTACATATGTAAGGCATATGTACTACAGCGCTTCCAGCGGTCTCGTGTGAACGGTAACGTTAAATGAATCGAATGCGTGTGAACGGAATACTTTTTTGAAAACGCATATGGTGCGTAAACGCAAACGTTCCAGTGTAAATGGGGTCTAAGAGGCGGGACATCTCTAAACGTTTCACCAATCACAACAGAGCCGGCCAGCTAACAATTCAGAGTCTCTGGTTTCAGACAGAGGGTGAAAAGAGGCACTACAGCACAGGCAGTATGAGAAAAATAAAAACCTTTTTGAACATTAAAGTGTGTCACAGTAGAGACACAAAATACAAATATGTACCTGAACATTTGCATACAAGGGCCCCTTTAAGTATCTTCTTATAAGAGAAGTTGCATTAAAACATTTATTTTTCCAAATATGTGATGACTGAATTTTTACTTCATCATTTGATAACACAGTTTTAAATAAACACAGAAATATAATGAGTGTGTTCTTCTGCTGTGCTAGATCTAATTCAGATCTCGCCATGTAGCTCATTTAACTGACACCTACAGCTTTTTATCCGAGCTCAGTTGTCGGTTGTCCATTTAAAAAGATTGTATATAACTAGCTGTGACTGCAGCCGAGAAGAACAAAGTACAATCCAATGATCAAAGCATGTTGGTCTTTATTTATTTAATTGAAATCAGGGCTATTTGTACAGTAAAGGATGCTTTCATGTCAGTGGGAGCAACATTGATCAATAACTACCAAGTCACCTGCCTTGAAAGGATGTCAATAAGGAGCAGTGGGGGGCACCTGTCTGCAAACATTTATTTGAACTAGAAATATGTAGTTGGGGATCATTTAAATGATCTGGTTGTCTCCAAATGATCCTGTTTCAGCTTTGCTACAACTTAATTAAATGATGGTATATTAACCTTTACTGTACTGCAGTCGCTTTACCGCACCGTTGTGACGAAAAGGGAGCTGAGCCAGAAGGCAAAGCTCTCTGTCTACCGGGCCATTTTCGTTCCTACCCTCACCTATGGTCATGAAGGATGGGTCATGACCGAAAGAACGAGATCGCGGGTACAAGCGGCCGAGATGGGTTTTCTCCACAGGGTGGCTGGTATCTCCCTTAATGATAAGGTGAGAAGTTCGGTCATCCGGGAGGGACTCGGAGTTGAACCGCTCCTCCTTCGCATCGAAAGGAGCCAGTTGAGGTGGTTCAGGCACCTAGTTAGGATGCCACCTGGGCGCCTCCCTAGGGAGGTGTTCCAGGCACGTCCAGCTGGGAAGAGACCAAGGGGTAGACCTAGGATCAGGTGGAGGGATTATATCTCTTCGCTGGCCTGGGAGCGCCTTGGGATCTCCCAGTCAGAGCTGGTTGATGTGGCCAGGGAAAAGAAAGTTTGGGGCTCTCTGCTGGAACTGCTACCCCCGCGACCCGACCACGGATAAGCGGGAGAAGATGGATGGATGGATGGATATTATCCTTTATTGACCAGTTGTGATATGCAAGTGACTAAAAGACATTTATTATTTTTTAAATCATTTTCAAACACACCTGGCAGCGGCACTCTATCTGTTCCTTACTGATATAGCAGGAATCCACCCAGAAGGGAAACATGGGATCCCTGAGGCAGGAGTCTGAACCAACCAGGAGGTTTTTTCTTTCAAACATGCCCCCAAGAAACTATCTGCACTGCACACAGCATCTGAAAGTAAAAGATAAAATTGAGGATCTTTATGGCAGTGGGTGCTTTCAATAAAAGCTGCTCTGTCCTTGTTTGGTCATGATTATTTGCAGTTAGAAAATCGACATGATTGTAATACCAATGGGACTGCTCCGAGGGCAATCACTGATGTGTCTGACTCTCATCCTGCATGTATCAGTAGCAAAAACTTTAAAATACACTTATATATAAACACTTTGGCTTTGGGACACACACATGCACAGACACAGACACAGACACACACACACACACACACACACACACACACACACACACACACACACACACACACACACACACACACACACACACACACACACACAC
>NW_011358914.1:971-2994 GCF_000735185.1 Notothenia coriiceps | reverse complement strand
ATAGATAATGTCTGTGGAAAACGAACCTGTTTGGTAAATGCACGTTTTGTTCAGCCGGATAATCTCCACATGTCTACCCTACTTTTATAATGTTCGAATCATAAATCTGATCGCCAGAAGCTAAATGCTAACGTTATGCTATAAAGGAACTACAGCCGACTCCAGCAGCACGACTTCAACGTCACGCCAACTTCAGATCCATATTCAAACACACAGATTCTAAATGGAACAAGTTGAAGCGTTTGTTTGAACAGTCTGCAGGAGGCAGGGACTTGCTTTCAAGCAGAACAGGGCAAACTAACTTAGAGGAGTGTTTACGTGTTCGGCGTCATGACGTACAACGGCCTCCACAACTTCTGTAGTCCTATTCAGCCACTTGGTAACAACCATCGTTTTTCAGACACGTCAACTCTTCAGAAATCACCAGTGGGGTCACTGCTGATGGATTTAATGTCGTAGAACAAAACGTGACCCGTCTCTTCAATGTCTCTCAACCACAGACCTTATTTCAGCTACTCTCCTAAATCCTATGGAGAGATCCCATTGGCTCTGAGACGAGGGAACAGGAAGTGATGAAATGCTAACTCACTTCCTGGTTTTAGGACTCGTCACTGCACCGCTCTATTAACATTGATGTGTCAGAGTTAGCCAAGACATTTTCTATCTGTACTCAGATTAATAAATTCAATATAACGTTCTGTTTTAAAATCGATAAAAAAACATGCAATACACACGCAAACAATTCAGGACATGCCGTATAAATAAAAACATGCAAATTACAAAAACAGTGAAATGTTAGAGCAAAGGAAATGAAACTGATGGTACGATATTTACATTACACACCGAATCAGGAAGTAATCTGGACTTAAGTTTCTAAGAAAACACAGTACAAGTAATGACCAAAAACCACGGCAAACACAACATGAAACTGGGAAACATGTAAAACTATTGAACTCACACTTTGCATGTTGTGTAATTATTATTTATTGAATTAATAATTGTTTAAAAAGCTGCTATTCATTTAGTTTTTCCTCTATCTTGATTTTTCTTGTCCAAATGTCGTGTTTTTTCCCTGTTTTGATCCTATATGTGTATTTGTTGCCAGCTTATAACTGCATACATAAAGCTCACAGTACCTCCAGCAGAGTGTCCGCCTCCTCCATAGAATCACTCACAGCCACTTTGGACGTTTCTAAAACTTCTCCTCCCATCAGGAACTCGTCCAGGATGTAGTACGCCTTCTCAAAGTTAAAAATAAGGTCCAGCTCACACACCTGCACACAGAAATACACACCAGTTCCACAACAGACCAATGACACTTTGGTTTAAAGTAATGTAAGGTAACATCTGGAGATAAGATGATAAACACCTCTTTGAAAGGCTGATAAAGAAATATGGAAAATGAAATTAAAACAGAAATGATATAAAGAGCGTCTTTTCACTCCATTTTGTCTTTAAACACTTTTTGAGGTTTAATTGTTTGTATTTTGGGAAAGAGAACAAGAGCAGGGGCGCCTTGTGGACACCAGAGGGAGACACACTGATGAAGAGCACAGAAGTAGTACTCACATTTAGTCCATTTGAATTTTCTACTCAATAATACTTGAGCTGTCAGATATATCTAGAGCAGGGATGGGCAAATGGCGGCCCACCTGCTCTTTTTGCGGCCTTCAGATTAATTTATAAACAACATAATTAATAAAAAAATAAAAAAGATTATAATTTTTTTAACTTGTAGTACTGATACCGTCCACTAGAGTCCTAGTTACGTCGCGAGCTGCATACATGATTTTGTTCGGCAGCCAAATACCGGGAAATACTCTGTGACGCGTTTGTGTGTATTGTGTTTGTTTTCCGGGGAAACCCTCACAAGAAACCCCGGCTGTTGTTATGTCTGCTGTGACGTTAAGTTACCTCTTGTAATTATGCCGTTACAAGCTTCAAGGTTTTATTTATCATCTGAATTTGGCGAAACAAGCTTAATATTCTAAAAACCAAGACTTTGTTTATTTGAAATCAGATG
>NW_011358914.1:0-940 GCF_000735185.1 Notothenia coriiceps | reverse complement strand
TCTCCAGAGGATTTTGGAAAATAGCTGGAAATAAGGTCTGTGGAAAACGAACCTGTTTGATAAATGTACGTTTTGTTCAGCTGTTTAATCTCCACATGTGACATGTGGAGATTAAACAGCTGAACAAAACGTACATTTATCAAACAGGTTCGTTTTCCACAGACCTTATTTCCAGCTATTTTCCAAAATCCTCTGGAGAAATCCCATCGCTTTGTGTCGAGGGAACCGGCAGCTTACTTCCGGGTAAACACGTCATCCCTGCTCCACTTTTATTATTGTGCACCATTCCTGTCAAATAAATTACAAATATATAAATAAATAAAATAGAAAAGAAAGGTTTTGTGGCCTAACCCTAACCCATTCATATTTGTTGATGTTTTTATTGTTCTTCTCCTCTCACAGACGATGGAGGAATACATGAGCAAGCCTACCTACTGAAGACGAGGATTCCTCACTTTTCAAAACTTGAAACAAAAGGTTTATTATTTCTCGTTTTAATTGAGTAATAATGACTCATTTGACGTCATGCTGTGGTGCAGCCACAATCTGTGTGCTTTTGAACAATCGTGTTTGACGCACTAAGTGCCTTTTAAACCTCATGTTTATTAATCTCAGGGTTTTACGACTGAAAGTAGTCTCTTCATTACGTGTAAATATGTTGTTGGACTCTCAGCGGTGATGCATTGTGTGATGGTGAGGAAATGAAGAAACACTACACAGCAAGGAAAAAATAAAGTCAATGCTTTATTAACCTCAGGAATGTCACATACGACCACATTTAAGAAAGAATTACCCCAAAAAACACAAGTGAACCGAGAGTGTGTGTGTGTGTGTGTGTGTGTGTGTGTGTGTGTGTGTGTGTGTGTGTGTGTGTGTGTGTGTGTGTGTGTGTGTGTGTGTGTGTGTGTGTGTGTGTGTGTGTGTGTGGGTGGGTGGGTGG
>NW_011358913.1:0-3694 GCF_000735185.1 Notothenia coriiceps | reverse complement strand
ACACAGCAGTGTGTGTGTGTGTGTGTGTGTGTGTGTGTGTGTGTGTGTGTGTGTGTGTGTGTGTGTGTGTGTGTGTGTGTGTGTGTGTGTGTGTGTGTGTGTGTGTGCGTGCGTGCGTGCGTGTGTGTGTGTGTACCTTGTCAGCCAGAGCCTCCTCCAGTGTTCCCAGTGCAGTGTCGGTGTTGGAGGTGTCTGTCTGCAGAGACTTGACTCGGTCCTTCAGGCCGCTCAGCTGCTTCTCTTTGTCCCTCAGCTGATCCTGGAGGTTCTCTATCTGCAGAGAGACACACACAGAGTTCTGGTTGATGCACTGTTCACTTATTTAGCAAAACATTAGATTTGGTAAGTTTATCTGCTCTCAAAGTCGGCCAACATAAAGCACTGAAGAGACAGCTGGTAACTAGAGCCCGGACAATAATGAATTTTTAAATGCTTAAATTGAATTGGCTGATGTTAAGAAACACAAGCTTGTCTGTATGGGTGAGTGGGGGAGCAATGTTATGTGATGACAACCGTTTCACCAACTGTTTGTTCTTCAATGTTATTTATTTATTGTTGAGTATATATACTGTATATTTTTTACTTTGTAACATGTTGAAATCTTAAATGTAAAGTATTCAAACCCCTACTCACTCAGTTCAAAAAATATAATTATACAAAAGATCTATATATAATTAAATTAGCCTAAATAAGAACTATAACCAACAACTCATATATGTGAAAGACTCAAATATTTTAATATTGCAGCCTAGAATTAATACAATAATTATAAACTACACAAATGATTTCATACTGTATTCAGATACACATTCATCTATACTTAACAACAATTGTCTTATAATATTGGCCTGGCTAATGTGTCAGACTTTAACAGCAACAAATAAAGATAATAATAGGCATCATCACCACTCATTACATTGAATACAACCAATCCCACAATCAGATAAAATAATATTATTCAGATTCAAACTTCATAATAGTGAAAGTGCTGTGCTGTCAGATAGAAACCTCTAACTCTTTCTCTAAACACACACTCTCTGAACCCCCATCTCTTTCTCTCTTTCTCCCTGCCGCCTCCTCTTTGCTCTCGCAGTGATTTGGTAGCTAATTCATTTTCTGTTAAAACACAAAATCAGCAGAAAAAACGAAAGGACTCGCTCTTTTCTCCCTGAGCCCACAATGAGAGAGTGTGTGTGCGCATGTATGTGTGTAAGATCACAGACAAAGATAAGGAGCTGTGTCAACTTTGCGGTATTCATCAAAAAATGGAATTGAACGAGAGACTGAGCAGCACAAAAATAACATATTGAGGGCTAATGTAATGCGTTAAAAAAAACTCTCCCTCTCTTCCTGTCTCTCTTTCTTTCGCTTCGCCTGAGAGAAAGGAAATCAAGCGATTGACAACCCGTCACAAAAAAATAGAAAGTCAGATTGGTATGCAACCTTTGACTCCTCCGCAGGTGAGCCGCTCACATTTACAGTGCTATAGAGATTTCTGTGTGTGTGTTCATACAGTAAAAGACTTCCAGCACCTCATTAATCAACCGTTCAGCTGACAGCTTGACTGACACCTCATCCCCTCTCACACACACACTTGACATTGAGCGGCAGAGACACTCTTTGATCCGTCTGCACTTCCTGAAACTGACAACTGCTGGATGCCTGACACACACGGTTATATACAGTACTTGCAAACCCACACACACTCTATTTTAGTCCCCAAAAACGTCTGTAATAATGACTGTTATATGTTAACAAAACAGTAACTGGCTTCTCTGCATCTATGTCATGAAGTTCCTTACAGAAAAATACATGAAATGACAAAGAGGAGAGGATGATGGGAGATCAGAGGAAGGAATAATAATATGCCCTCATGGTCATTTCCATTCATGACTAACATACAACAAGAGTAAAGGAGAGACAAATGTGGAGTAGAAGTAAGAATGGTATTTTTCCACATGCTATTTAAATAAAGAAGAATTTCTGAAAGCACAGATTAGATGTGGGAGGAGTCAGCAGCGGCTCCCTCTCAGACACCGGACTGTATTCTATTTGAAGACGGCAGAGGTCATCATTTATTGAACAGGAGGAACTCATTAGTATGCATCTGATTTCAAACACACTCTGTGTCTCTCCTCCCCCCCCCCTGTCCTGCTTTATATCTGTCTGCTTGATTGCCTCTATCAATTTATCAGCTCACACTCTACGATGGATTTTTATTTTTCTCTTTTATTGGAGAATTTAACTTTTAATTGGATAGTATTCATGGGATTTTTACAGTCAGTTTGTTAGCTGTTCGCGAGAAGAAACATCTGAACCCTTTTTTACTGGAAAGACGGTGTTTGTTATTGTGTTTATGTTACAGACCGCAAAGACAGTATCATCATATATAGAGTGAAACACATAAAAACACAATAAAAAGCATCTAAAAATGCAGAAGGCACCAGTAACTATGCTGCTGGTATATCTTCATGCCTGTCTGTGTGTTTACCCGTCTGTCTGTCTGTCTGTCTGTCTGTCTGTCTGTCTGTCTGTATGTATGTCTGTCTGTCTGTCTGTCTGCCTGTCTCAGCTCCCAAACCAAACCCTGTATTGCAGCCCCCTCTAGTGGTTGTGGTATCATATGAAAGCATCATATTCCTGTGCAAGTACATTTTAATAAAAGAGTAAATAGCTTGCAACTTCAGTTATATTATTTATTATTTATGCAAAACAGCTTCAGGCAATCCTTGTAAAAAATATATAGAAAAGCTTCTTGAGCCTCTTTCTTTTGTGACTTTTGACACGTTTTTGTTAAAGCTGTAAAAGCTCAATAATGTTTCCATGAGATATGAATTACAGAGAGTTGAGTTTAACATTTAATTGGCAGGGACACTGGTTAGCTTAAAATAAAGCCGTGGGTTCGTTAGCAGGATTGCAACCATGGCTTGACAGAAAACCAAAACAGAGCCTCCTATGGACACTACATGTCTCCAACAGGAAATCCAATCACAATGACATCACAGTAGTACGCAGTGTTTAATGGCGATCTGCGATACATGCAGTGCAACAACACAGCAATGACAACGAGTGTGTGTGCATTGTTTTTTCACCTTCTTCTGCAGCACATTGACTTTGCGCTCCTTGACGTCCAGCATGTCTTTGAGGTCGCTGATCTCTCCCTGATGAGTGCCCTTCTCCTCCGTCATCTCTGATATCTGCGTACTCTTTTTGGAGAGGAGGGATTCCTTCTCCTCCAGACGGAGACGCAGTGCGTCCACCTGTGATCAAACATAACATTCCAATCAACGTCACGAGTATTTACAGACTAAAGATGGATTTTCTTATGATGAGTAATAGTAACACTACTTCTTCCAGTAGTAGAGTAACTGTACCTCAGTCTGCAGTATGGCAGCTCTCTGCTCCTTGGCAGTGAGCGACTCCTTCAGTACGTCCACGTGTTGTTTGCTGTCAGAGAACTGATTGTTAAGAGTTTCAAGTTTGGTCCTGAAAGCCAACAGCTCACTGTCCCTACGACCTAGATCCTGCTTCGCCTGCTCCATCTGAGTAACACACACACACACACACACACACACACACACACACACACACACACACACACACACACACACACACACACACACACACACACACACACACACACACACACAAATATAAACCACACATCATGAAGTTGTATTTTTTTTTTACAGCT
>NW_011358912.1:0-1265 GCF_000735185.1 Notothenia coriiceps | reverse complement strand
TTAAACGAGATTTTATTGTAGATTATACATTTTACTGGTACCAATTATAGAATATTTACCTTGTTCTTTAAAAATAAAAATAAATAAAAATACTTTAAAAAAAAATATTAAAAAAAAAATATATATATATTTAATTTTAATTTTTTTAATTTTAATTTGTAATGTGGGAAGAGGTGGGGCGGCAGTTAATTGATCCAAAATAATATGATTTAGTAGCTGCAAATAATGTGTTACATGCCCCCTCTTTACATCCCTTGACCCCTTCCTCACTACCTCCCTACATCCTTTCCTCCCTACCTCTTTCCTTCCTTCCTGCATCCTTTCATCCCTCCCTCCTTAAATCCCTTCATCCCTTCTTCCTGTCTCTCATCCTATTTTAGGAAAAATGTGGTTCATAAGTTTTCTTTTTTTCTTGGGGCTTGTTTTCAGATTTGTCAGAAAAACACATGAAATGTCAATAAACGTTCAAAGAGGATCAGGAACTGAATGTGTGTTTTGAATTTCTCCAGATGAATTCAACGAGGAGGTTCAACAACAGGTCTTCTCACCTGGAAGACTGACGGAGCCCAATGTGTTCAAAGGTAGCGTTTTGCTGAATTGATGTATTTTTCACTTCCTTGTCCTTTCTACTTTTCCTCTACTACATGTTTACATCCCAGCAGCTTTAGATTAATGACACAAAATATAAATCAAATCATATATTGGAATATATTTGTTCGGGTTAGGCTGCTGAGCTGTGTGTGTGTGTGTCAGTAAAATAGAGCCCATCTCTAACAAGTGCAACATGGATTTAATATCTACAATAATAATGATTCAGTTTATGTATAGAGTGCTTTTCATGTTACTCAAACACTGGATAACAACTAAACACACTTTGTACTGTTCACATTAAAAGCAGCAACATTTGAGCTGATGATTAAAACACCACTACATATTATTTAACATATTAATATATATGATTCTAAAGTGGGTAATTCTTGAAGTCGCATGTGACGGAATGGAGCACATATTAAATGCATACACCAATAGTGTGTGTGTGTGTGTGTGTGTGTGTGTGTGTGTGTGTGTGTGTGTGTGTGTGTGTGTGTGTGTGTGTGTGTGTGTGTGTGTGTGTGTGTGATTATTGAGTGGCAGGAAGCTCTGCAGGCTTCAAGGTGGACAGGATTACATTGGAAAGCGAGCAGCGAGGCGGCACACACACACACACACACACACACACACACACACACACACACACACACACACACACACACACACACACACAC
>NW_011358911.1:6897-17781 GCF_000735185.1 Notothenia coriiceps | reverse complement strand
TGTGTGTGTGTGTGTGTGTGTGTGTGTGTGAGATAAAAGCCTGACACACTATTCAGGCTTAAATGTAATCCTCCTGCATCAGATTATCTGACACTGATGCTGCGGATACACACACTCTCACTCTCACTCTCTCTCACACACACACACACACACACACACACACACACACACACACACACACACACACACACACACATACACATACACACACACACACTCTCTCTCTTTGACATACACACACACACACACACACACACACACACACACACACACACACACACACACACACACACACACACACACACACACACACACACTGCACACACACACACACACTTTTATTGTAATATTCAGTCACATATCAGTCATTTGTATTATATTTCGGCTCTCCATTACTAATGTATGACGGGGTAATCAGCATTAGTGATGTCACAGCTGTCACATGTTGGGAAAGGAAATGTCAGAGTGGCTGATGTAGAGCTGGTGTGTCGCTGATAATAACCTTATCTTGTTTTATGTCGCATAAAAGGTGGGAGATTACTTGAATTCATATGTATGTTATTTGTGTATTTTTTACTTGTAGTTTGTAGCTTCGTGGGCTAAACGTTTATTTTTAATATTATCCTCGATTAATGTATTTATTTAGTGTGGGGTTTTGTTTCAGGGTCAATGTTTGTTGAAACATGGCCATGAGATTTAGATCATGTGTGATGTAATTGGTTATCAGAGGTACAAAAACAAATGTGGGTCTTTCATATAATTTTTTTTAACTGGTTTTATGGAGTTTTATGCAGAGAACCTTTTATGAAAATACTTACCTTTTTTATCAATAGACAATTTAATTCAAGAACTATTTACAAATTATGAAAATAATTTAGAATTTACAGTAAAAAACACAAAATGTAATTGATAACATATTCCTGCCTGCCGAATTCTATACTGGCATTGCATCAAATGGACCTCTCCGACCAGCGTTAATGTCCCTGAATGCAACTGGAATTTGTCAAAAAGAGAGATTTAATGATAATATTCAGGTTGTGTATCAGACACTGCTCACTTTTTCCTCTCTCTGTCTCTATAAACCCTTGTCTTTAATGTCCAAAAACACAGCTGCCAGAGTGATGTGCATGCATATCAACACACACACACACACTCACACAGTCACACGGTGAGTTATGTGTGTGTCTCCCATAAGGGAATGTGGACTGAGCAGAATAGCTGGCTGGCTTTGTCCAACCTGTCCATGGGAAGAGACGTTCTTTTGCTTTGAGTCGTAGGTTTGTGTGTGTGTTTGTGTGTGTGTGTGAGCGCGCCTGCCAGCCCGATCAAACCTCTGAACATCAAGGTCAGCCTGCAGATGGGGACATTCAGCAGTGGATGAAGGTTCATGAATGTTGCTGTAGATCCACACACACCATCACAGTGCAGAGGCCTTTCAGCTGATGGTACAGTAACGATACGTACACACAGCAGCTTTAAAAAAATCTTCCAACGCTTCTCTGCCCATTGACTTTGAATGGGGGTGACGTCACTCTGCCTCGCTTTTCGCCGAACTGCATTGTGGGGAAGCAAAGCGAAGATTTCCAGGATTTTCAGGATTCAAAAGTTGAGCAATGTTCAACTTTTGAAGCTGAGCTGGAAGCATCAGCCAATCAAATCCCGTTTATGCAAATCTGACAGTACAAGCGCTAGCCAATCAAACCGCGTGCAAGCTGGGAGAGCCAGACCGCAGTTCATTTCCTCATATTCCAAACCAGAAATTACGGTAGCAAATCACCCGGTTCTTTACGACCAGAACTATTTACCGGGATACAAACCGGAGGAACCAGGCATGGAGGGAGGTGGCAGAGACAGTGGGAGAAACTGGTAAGTTTTCGCCTGTTTGGGGAGTTTATATATATATATATATTGCTCGCATAAAATCCCCGGGTTTTTTTGCTTTGTATGCCGGGGGCGGGAGATTCATGTGATTGGTTGTTGGTCGCGTTGCTCGCGAAAAATCCCCAAGCTCTCAGACACGCCCAGCTCCAAGATTTTCAAGATTTTTTCAAAGCTGCTGTGTGGACGTACCGTAACCAGCCGTCTGGCAGCCATATTGGATTTCTACAGTCCTACTGGTGCAAGTGAATGTCACCTGCAGATTTTTGGGTGAAAAGGCTAATTTTCTTCCCTTTTTTTCTGTTTGGGAACTCAAAACTGTCAGATAATGTATTGTAAGTTGGCACATTCATTAGCTTGTTAGACAATGTATGTGGTTTAAGTTAATGGTATAGCTAACCGCAAAGTATGTTATGACGCAAAATCAAATTACCCATTTTGTATTAAACTTAATGGAATGTTTAGCAAGGGCAATTAAATAACTTTGCATTTTGTATCTGCGGATTGGACTGTTTTGGTAACATGGCTAATGTCCTTCCTTTTTTCAGTTTTGCAACTGGTTATTGATAACTGATAAAACTGTCGACATAAGGTCTGGCTAGTCAGCACATTGGATTAGCTTGTTGGACTATGTTTGTGGTCAAAGCCAATGCTAACATACCCTGCTAAGTACTTTACTGTATATGGGAAAAATAATGTCTGGTTTTAATTAAACTTAATGAAAGTTTGTACGAGGGGCAGATGAAGAACTTTGAATTTTGTGGCGGATTTGCAGAGGGCATTTTTGTTGACAAGGTTAATATTGGACGAGATGATGTCTTGTTAGTTGGCACATCTGAATAGCTTGTTGGATAATGGATCGATAAAGCTAATGCTAGCTAGCCCACCAAAGAGGTTATTACCAAAAAACTAAAGCATATAAAGAACCCTAGATGTTTTGAACTGATCCAAATCAATTAATAATTGACATATAGCCTACCATACTGTTTAATCAGATATGTGTTATATGTGTTACCTGAGGCTAGTACAAATTAATGCTCAAGTTAGCTATAGCTTGTATGATAAAATCCACCCAGAAACTTTCATATGTCAATATTTGAGAGTTCACAATAATTGAGAGGCTGAGCTTTGCGTTATTTGTTGAAGTGATCGAGTAATTTGGACCCCTTGGAATAAGCAAGCTTTGGTGTTAGTCCAATGAATTTGCTTCTGTCATGCTTGACTCTGACATTAGGAAGGCCATAAATCAACATTCTACGTTGTGGATGCTCCTACGATTACACTCAATTTAGCTACATTAGCTTGTGGGATAATAACTTTTAAAGAAAATGATTTATGTAACTTAAAACTCTTGATGCTCAGAAGGAAGTGTTTGCAGCTCAGGGTTAAGTCAGTGCTTTGCTTTGAGTTTTACTCACACTGCTTCAATTTCATAAAGCATAACAACCTCCCCCCCGCTGGGGTTTTATGTCCCGTACTGTTGTAAAACAGTCTGTGCTACATTATTACTCCAGCTCTTATATCTGTGTGCTGTGATTGTGTATCCTACATGGTTCTTGTGTGTTTAGGAGAATGTTGGTTTCTCCGACAGACTCTCACTGCTGTACTGTCGGTGGTGATTGTCATTGGCCGATCTTCTGTATTCTGTGTGTGTGTGCTAAAGCCTATTCTCATATACTTAGCAGAAGCTTCACAGCAAAAGAAAACTTCACGTTTCTGGCGAGGGAATAAAGAAAAGTTGTGTATACGTGTGTGTTAAATGTGTGTGACACCATTTTAAACTGGCTGACACACTTGTTCAAAGTGGAACCCCCCTACACACACACATAAAACCTAAGTATTCATTATCAAAGTGGAAAAGGGGGCTGTTGTCAGTCATTTCGCTGGGCACTTGTGTGTGTGTGTGTGTGTGTGTGTGTGTGTGTGTGTGTGTGTGTGTGTGTGTGTGTGTGTGTGTGTGTGTGTGTGTGTGTGTGTGTGTGTGTGTGTGTGTGTGTGTTTTACTTCACATTGTATTGGCAGACTGGGGCCGTCTGAAGTGAACAAGGTCCCGTCTGTTTTACACACACACCTTAGCAACAGTTGAGGCAGTTAACATGTTGGCATGGGAGGTTTGTGTTTATTCCTGTGTGTGTGTGTGTGTGTGTGTGTGTGTGTGTGTGTGTGTGTGTGTGTGTGTGTGTGTGTGTGTGTGTGTGTGTGTGTGTTTTAGTGGGTCAGTCATGCTGTGGTGAGCTGTTAGGGAGGCTGCATGGACTCGCTGATTAACACCGGACAGCTGTCACACTCTAAACAACAACAAGACAACAAAACTTCCACACAATGCAGCACAGTGGAGCGGGATGGCAGCTAGAGGTGTGTTTGAGCTCAGGCTGCTAAAACACACACACACACACACACACACACACACACACACACACACACACACACACACACACACACACACACACACACACACACACACACACGGAAAGCAGTCCAAGTATGATTTTGAAATGCTGTTTGTTGCACCACGTGGTTGGTTGTGGTTTCGAGGGGATGTAATATAATTGTCGAGTGCCACCATCGGTACTCGATACCTTATAGGAATCAACTGCAATCTGTAAAGTCTTGAAACTCTTTCAGTCAAACAAAAGCTGCATTTTGAGCCTTTTTGTACGCAGACCTGATACTATTTGTCTGGTTTTGCCTGCAGTCTATCACCACAAGCATTCTGACATTTAATGTGACGTTTGATTGGCCCACAACCCTAGAAACTACAACCAATTCAGTCTGTTGTGAAGGCTTATCACAGAGTTGGCATTTCAGCGTGCCAAATGGCCACCAGGGCTTTCAAAAGTATAGCTAATAGTTCACACCTGTGACGGAAACACATTATTTGTGTTTTGTGTTAAAGGAGAGACATACTTTGGTGCCAATCTATAGGATTGAAAGCTTCCATTCAAATTATAGGTATTGGATGAATAAAATAGGATGAAGAACTCCAACGGTTTTTGTACCACGTTAAGGGTAATTGCACTGGGAATATAACTTTTTTAATGAAATCCAGTCCAATTAATATTAAGTACATGTCAAAGGTCTATCCTCTGAGGACAAAACGTTACTTTTGCCGTTGGAAAGACACCAAAAATAGCTCAATCATTGGTTGGTGGCATGTCCTGTCCACCATTGTAGTGTTTTCTGTTTTCATACATTCGTTGTTTTCTGGTCATAGGCAGACGAATGAAAAAGGGTATTATATAGAGGTATTGTATTGAGTCAATTCACACAGGAGGCCCATACTTTAATCCCTATTAACATTTTTGATGGATCACAAGACTGAACGGGATCGGAATCAGGTGTTGAGAGGATCCGTCCGCCCCTTTTGAACCGGTTTAGATTGGCTTGATTTACATTGTCAGGCTCTTGGAACAACCTCTGAAGCCATAACATCTCTGGAGAGTTAATGGCATCAAGCGCTCTGCATCCTCTGGCTTCTATTTACTGATGTAACGTTGCTCTTTTTCCCGAAAATATTTTTGAACATCAGCTTGAATTTGACTCTCAGTGAATTTGAACTGCGATCAAACTGAAGTAAAGTGTTTTAAACTGGTGCACTGTGATTAAGCTTTGCAGAAAATGGATGCACAAATTTAGATCAGATGATTAAAAACAGCTTTCCTGCTGACCCACTGTGTCCCGTCTGTAGGACACTGAGGGTTCGGTTTGCATTTGTTGTTTCATTGTTTTTCCATCATTTTTCTTTTCATGTTTTTGGCCACTTTGATTCGATTTTAAAGTATGTTGTCGTTAAAAGCCTTAGCGTGACATTCCAAGTAAATGTCCATGCAGAAAAATGTACTTCACTTCCATGATTCTTTAAGAGCTCTCAACTGTATACACATTTAATAGAATTTTTTTTTCTTCCAATCACTCAATATGCTCCACTCAGTCTTTAATGCAGTCCTCAGCTTCATACAACCTTGTCTGTCAACAACAACAAACCGAGCTGAAATACCTTCAAATATCATCTAGATAAACACGGTAGGAAGATGGTTTAAAGAAATCTGGTGATGTAATGGAGCGGCTAGATCTGTCTAATGGCTGCACCGCCTCTCTCAACAGGAAGAGGTCAAGGGGGTTCAAATCCCTGCAAGCCAAAATGAGGAAGATAAGGATTAAGTGTGTTAATGTATGCGTTTAATGCTTTAAACCCCTCTCTTTAAATGTGGCTGTACTCCGCTTTTACTGGAAAACAATAATGAAAACATTTGTATTTTTACTGATTTTAAAGCTGACTCTGAGCCGGACAAGTTATTATGTGACTGATTAAAACTCACAATGGCTCTGACCCCTTAAACCAAACATTAGTGGCTGTACAGTAGCTCGCTCAGTTATTTTTATATGAAAATGCTTAAAAAGCTCATACAAAAAACATGTTTGTTACCATTTAGTATTAAAACATAGGATTTATATTTGCCTTTGCATACATTTTTGAATGATATTTAAAAAAATAATTCATAACTGACTTTCTGATAATTCTGATGATATCTGACCATATTTTTTATTCCAAAACACTGCAATTTGATAATATCCAATTTAGTAAAGTTTTGCGTTATACATTTTAAAAGCATCTTTTAATTTAAAATGTAAACTTTTTCGGATAAATTACACTTTGGTTTTAAGATCTTTTTAGTTTTATAATATAATAAATTATGTTGTATAATGTAATCAAATAAATCCAGTGAAGAAATTATATGTAGCTTAAAGCATATGGCATGAATAGTCACTCACTTCCTGTGGCGGCCATCTTAGTATTTGGGGTTTTGGCGCGTGTACGGGATGCTTCGGTTGCTACGTTACGTTGCTGTGGTGACTGAGACCCTGGCGCCCGTCGCCAGCTTGCCATCGCCTTGGAAACGGGTTAACTGTGACCCAGCCTCCAACCGGCAGCAGTGCTCGCTGCTCCCCACTCTCCGTCTGCACCCTCTTCAATAATTAACATGGCACGGCAGCCATCTTAGCTTTTGGCTCGGTTTAGGTGCCTGCCGGCGTGTTGCCTTAGCAACGGGGTTCCTGCGACCCAGCATTGTGGTGACGTCGGCCGTGTTGTACGGCTTCAACTTTCTGAGTCCTACAAATCTGAATCAAATGCCACGGCAGCCATCTTAGACCAGGGGGTATATGGTGAATACACGCAAGACCCATCCTACCTACTAACATCATATTTCACCACAAAACAGTCAGAATTGTTAACAATATAAACTTCCAAAGGCTTATTTGTCTTCTCTTTCCCCCCATCTGTCAGTGTTTTACAGCAGAGTTACTTGTTTACTGCAGCTCAGCGGGCCGGATGGCCTGTGTGTAACCAAGGTGACGCCAACGTGTTCGGCTCATGACCTTCATCAAGACTGTATGTGTCATCAGTTTAATTTATTTGCACAATGATTATTTATTTATGAAGCTTCATTTGGGAGAACAGGTTGAGTGTGGACGACCGCCAAGTTGCAAAAGATCACACAGAAAAGGTCCATACATTTTTTAGGGAATAAAATATAACTGCCTAACTATTCATTTATACAGATATTATATATTGTGATCAAAATGTAGGAGTCATTTTTAAATCAGATAAATAAAAACAGAAATGACAAAAAACAATCTTTTAAAACTATCATTGTTTTGCTATTTGAAAAGTAAAAAATGTTTTTTCTAAATATCTATCCAACATTTTTAAACGTCCAAGATGTGTGAGAGGAGTTTACTCATACACACAACTACACACACACACACACACACACACACACACACACACACACACACACACACACACACACACACACACACACACACACACGCCTCCTACACTCTTGTTCTCACCCTGACAGCTTGGCTGCCGCAGAGAGCAGAGGTCTCATTGGCCGCTTGCCCTGCAACGGGTGTTTTGATTGGCTGTCGGGCCGGCTGCCACCATGCCATCTGAGAGAACACGTTTGTAATTGTGTGTGTGTGTGTGACGAGTGTATGTGTCATGGCGGCAACAAACAACCAATCATAATGCTCGCCGCTCTCTTTATCTGCCTGTCTTTGTGTTTTTTTGGGGAATTTTCTTCTTCTACATCTTTTTCACATGATGAATACCAGCAGGTGATTTTTCTTTGGATTTATTTGCCTTTGTAGTTATGAATCCTGGCTCCGGTTCTTAGAACAGTGGCTCACAAACTGGGGGTCGTAGTCCTCAAAGAGGTCACGAGGGCCCAAGATGAAGGCAAAAATACTTTCTTCTTACTTCTTTTTTTTATGTGAACGATTAAATGAATGCCTTTTGAAATCGGTCTAATCAATCAGTCTGGAAAGGACGTTGGTTGAACTGCTCAAACAGCTAAGTAAGCATTGCTTTGTTTATTGTGGACCCGCTGGATTACCAGTTGTCAGTTTGGCATGATGGTTTCCTTGTCTGTTTTTGAGCAGGCTAACGGAAAATTGATTTTCATGAAACTTAGTGGAAGGGTGTAGCTCGGACCAAGGAAGAACCCATTACATGATCAAAATCAAAAACAGATACTTCTATTACTTTTCACCTATAGAAACATTGACCTTGTAATCCCCAGTAAACTACACAGGAAAAGTCAAATATGGGCTGATGCACTCGTTAGATTTGCTAGATATTCAAAAATTGGAAGACATGATCAGGGTTCAAAGGTCAGTTCTTTGTTAGTCATTGTTTGCGATTCAAATCAGGGTGGAACTGGATTATTTATCACCTGATATTTGGACTGTTAAAGGCAAAATATGACATCCAAATAAAAGGCCAGATAAGGTGTTTGTCTAGTACAACATAGAAGCGTTCTCTATCCTTTCCATCTGCAGGGCAACATTGCACGCTTGTCCAGTGAAAGTTCAAAATAATTTCAACTTTAACCTTGCCGTCAATCTTTCGGTGTGCAACCAAGTCTATATCGCCCTTGAGCAAAACAGTAATGGGTAATTTCGACGATCTTCATAAATACTGTGTGTGTGTGTGTGTGTGTGTGTGTGTGTGTGTGTGTGTGTGTGTGTGTGTGTGTGTGTGTGTGTGTGTGTGAGAGAATCTTTGACGGGCTCCCACACAAATATTCTCTCTCTCTGTCGCACTGAAAGTTTGAGAGTCTTGTTAATTACTACATCAATTCATTATTTATAAAAGCACTTAATGAGCTGTCAGACAGCCAACTGGCTCAACACCAACTCTTTACCTCTGCCGGGTGTTTTCTCTTGTCGCCTCTCTTCTTCTTGTCTAACTTCCTGTTGTCTCCTGCTACAGAGAACAATCTTTCTTACTCTCTTTATTTATTTATCAGTCGCTTTCAGTGCATGGTGTAGGTTCGAATTAGTGATCAACCCAGCCTCTGGTTTTCCATTGTGTCTTTGCAATACCCTGAATCTTCATCAGCTGCAGGTGTTCAAACCTTTGACCTCAAACATCACAACACAACGAAAGTGGCAGAAGGACAAAGTGCACAACTCTCCTTTGGGACACACATTATATTGTGTGTGTCCTCAATTTGCAGAACAATAGGAAAAGACATATTGGATAAAAAGATTGTTTGGGTATAAAAATCTTTAGATCCAGATTTGTCAATGTGCTTGCATATGTGTGTGTTTACGAGTGTGTTTCGAACTCAAATTTCCATATCTTTGAGCTCAAAATCAACAATATTCAAGCAGAAATCCTAAAAAACCGACAACTATGTCATCTTCTGAATACATACTGTATCTTGAAGGAAGTAGAAAACGAAATATTAGATATTGTTGTTTTGCTGCATTTAGCTTTGGTTGCTAATTTAGTTGACCCACAACTTCTGTTCCTAAGTCATTTGTTTTGTTGTTGTAAATTAAAATAAAGAACATTAGGATCAAGTTGTAAGGAGCTTTTTGTGCTTCTTTTTTTGTGCTTGCTCATAACCAGTCCTCACTGTGTTGTTTTTTTGTGTGTTTTCCCGCCTATTTGCCTATTCGGCGTGTCAGGAGTGACTCTGTTGGGGCGGTTCTCTCGCTAACGATCGCTGGCAGTCGTCAGCATGTGGCAGTAATTAAATCAAAGGATATTGGTGAAAAGGAGAACGGGGGGGGGGGGTGGAATGGTGACTTTGCCAGAAGAAGCATTTAAAAAAAAAGTGCTGGTGGTTGAAAGGAAAATGGGAGGCTAATAAAATGAGTGTGGAAGAGACTCGTAAAGAGCCGTCACCTGTGGAGATTTTATTTTTGTTCTCTGGCCTGAAAACCTGCACACAATCACAATTACACACCCACACACACGTATCTCACACACTACGTGGACACACACTTGTGACGGTTCTCACGTGTGTCGACACCGCCTTGTTACTCACTTGCACAGATGGGGAAAGCACAGACATACACACACACACACACACTGACACACATTGAGGTGGGAATCTGCATGAACACATGTAACGTTTAAAATAGATTTGGAATAATAATAGCTTTTTCTATAAATTCAATAGGGGCAGATACATGTATTATTTTTATTTATTTTGTATATTATATATAAAAGCAACAATGACAGAAAATTAAGTTTGAATCGTAAGGAAAAAAATCTACTTTTCTTTGATTTATAATAAATGTGACTTACAATATTGAAATGACTTAGTTATTGATCCCTCAGTTCTCTGAAAGGCTGCAGTGCGATTCATTATCTCCTTCCTCCGATGGGTATTTCTCCTCACACACACACACACACACACACACACACACACACACACACACACACACACACACACACACACACACACACACACACACACACACAGTCCCAGACTCTCTGGCTATTTCCTGTGTCAAGGGGGGATATTATGAAGCCACATAATGTCCACTATGAGCCTCCATATTTCTCCATCACTGAATTTATCGTGTGTGTGTGTGTGTGTGTGTGTGTGTGTGTGTGTGTGTGTGTGTGTGTGTGTGTGTGTGTGTGTGTGTGTGTGTGTGAGAGTGTTTGTGAGAGAGAGAGTGTGTGTGTATGTGTGTGTG
>NW_011358911.1:5769-6772 GCF_000735185.1 Notothenia coriiceps | reverse complement strand
AGATGAGGACAGCCTACTCAATTTCCTGGGAAAGAAGATATAAAATGCTGCGACACACACACACACACACACACACACACACACACACACACACACACACACACACACACACACACACACACACACACACACACACACATGGCCACACTGTTATATAATTTCTCTCCACACACTTGAATTCTGGTTCTAAGTAGAAGTCCTGCTTGGTCTCTCTAAATTGACCAGGTCATAGCAAAGTGTGTGTTGTTGCTCCTTGGTTGTTTTAGGTTCAGATGAGTCGAAACAGTCTGAAAAATATCTTTCTGTTGGTTCTTAAAATGCTCAAATAAGAAGCCAGAAAGCCCAGTGTTGCCATTTACTCACAGCCTGGCTCCTGACGTTTGCTTTTGCCCTCACCTTCTCTGACTTGAGAGGTCATGGCAGAAAAATGGCAAATAAGAACGAGATGGACGCAGTTCTAAAGGTTTTTATAGTGCCAGTACAGACATTACAACTTTTGAATGAAGCTTTGATCAACTACTACTTCCTGTAAATCATGCTGAAGGATTTAAGTGAATGCAAAAAACAATTCCGCCTGATTATCATGTTCAGAACAATAAATATTCCCAAGTGAAATAAATGAAAGTGGGGTTAATGGAGAGCTTAAGGGAAAGAAAAGAAAACTCAAATTAGTGCAATTATGTGAAATGAACCATGAAGATACAAACTCAGAAAAGCAAGTACATTATATTTTATTCAACCAAACCAAAAGTGCTTTGTAGATTTTATTACATATTTTTCTATATTATTTTTATTTTGTATTTAATGTAATGAAACTTAATTTAATTGTATTTATTACGTATCTTAAATGTTTTGTTGGCCATCTAATGGAATGGACAGAACATTTCTGACCAGCTGATGAGCTTAATATACACACACACACTCACACACACACTCACTCACACACACTCACACACACACACACACACACACACACACACTCACACACACACACACAGACTCG
>NW_011358911.1:4162-5650 GCF_000735185.1 Notothenia coriiceps | reverse complement strand
ACACACACACACACACACACACACACACACACACACACACACACACACACACACACACACACACACACACACACACTCTGCTCTGAGATACATGTGAAGGCCCTACAGTTCCTCGTGTCATTAGTGGTGAGGGAGAGCGCTGCCTTCACTGGCTGTCTGACTCTTTGATGTTGTGGCTCCTGGCGAGACCAGACGCCATCTTGAATTCATTTAGCGGCCGCAGAGTAAACACTAACTCAACTGTTCCGTCTGCTTCTTCTTCTTCTCTGGTTTTTCTGCTTCTATGCTTTACTTTGTTTTCCTCATTTGTTTATTTGTCTTTCATTTGCAGTTTCACTTTTTGACTTTTTTCTGCCTTCAGTTTTTCTTCAATTCTATTTTTGATTCATTTATATTGTCGTTTTAAATAATGAATACACAGTCTGGTGCCGGAGAGAGGACAGGAAAGGAAACAGGAGAGTAGGTAACGAGAGAAGAGGAGGGAAGGGAACAGGAGAGGAGAGAAGAGGAGGAAGCAAGGTGGAAACGAAACTTAATCACGAGAGTGTAGAAGACAATTACAGGCAAGGAAGTAGGAAGGAGGTAAGGATAGTAGAGAATGAGCAAGGAAGAAGAGAAGGAGAGAGGAAATGAGAGGAGACAATGGAAGAAAAAAGGACATCATAGGAAAGAAAGACACATTGGAGGAAAAATTGAAAAAATGCAGAGGAGACAACAGGAGAGGAGACAAGTAAAGCAGGAGAGGAGGTAGGAGGTGAAAAAGGAAAAGAGAAGGAAACAACAGGAGAGAGATAACGAGCAAAAACAAGACAGGTGAGGAGATGAGGAAAGAAACGGGAGGAGGATACATGAGAGGAAAGGAGGAAACAAGAGAGAGGAGAGGAGGAAGGAGGTGAGTTGAGGAGGAACGTGAAGAGGGGGAAAGAGGAAGTAAGAGAAGAGGTGGAAATAAAAAATGGATGAATTAATCATTCGTTAAAATAATTGTAAACTTAATTTGATTAATGAGAGCAAGAGCATCACAAACAGGTGTGTGTGAGAGTGTTTCTCAGTGTGTGTGTGTGTGTGTGTGTGTGTGTGTGTGTGTGTGTGTGTGTGTGTGTGTGTGTGTGTGTGTGTGTGGTGGGGGTGTGGGTGTGGGTGTGTGTGGGTGTGAGAAAGTCATGAATGGTCTTTTTCCTCCTTGAAGTATTTCACACACACACACACACACACACACTCTCTCGTTCACTCACACATTGGGGCCAATTTCTCTTTTTCCTGTTCTCACTTACACACTCATTTGTTCGGTCACACACACTTCTAATGGCGAAACATTCACAGCCGCTCACATGTGTCACACACCTCTCCCTCGCTCTTTGTCCGGCCCCCCAGTGTTTTCTGTCTGAGTAACTCGACCCCCCTTCAGTCACAGGTGCACCATGCTAACACACACACATACACACACACACTCATACACATACACACACACACACAGACACACACACA
>NW_011358911.1:0-3430 GCF_000735185.1 Notothenia coriiceps | reverse complement strand
CCAGTCATTGATTTGTTCTAATGCTACTTACTCAGTGTTTGAATTGGAGCATAGTCTCCTGGTGTAAATTGTTACGTAAATTTGTGTGTCATCCGCATAGCTATGGTAACTTATTTTGTTGTTTTTCATTATCTGAGCCAGTGGTAGCATGTAGATGTTAAAGAGAAGAGGCCCCAAGATGGAGCCTTGAGGTACCCCACATGTCATATTTGTCAACTCAGATGTGTATTTACCGATAGAAACAACGTTTTTTCTGTCCTTTAAGTAGGATTCAAACCAATTTAGAACTTTTGCAGAAAGTCCCACCCAGTTTTCTAGTCGGTCGAGTAATATGTTGTGGTCAACAGTGTCAAACGTCACAGGCATGAAAAATATCTTTCAAAGCTTCGCCCATTCACTTGAATGGGGTGACGTAGAAGATTTTTAATCTTCGCCGAACTGCATTGTGGGGAGCGGAGCATGGCTTTGCAAGTATCGTGAGCATCAAAAGTTGAGCAATGTTCAACTTTTGATGCTCCCGATGCTTTAGAAGCTGGCATCAGCCAATCAAATCCCGTTTATGCAAATCCCGCCAGTACAAGCGCTAGCCAATCAAACCGCGTGCAAGCTGGGAGAGCCAGACCGCAGTTCATTTCCTCATATTCCAAACGAGAAATTAAGGTAGCAAATCACCCGGTTCTTTACGACCAGAACTATTTACCGGGATACAAGCCGGAGGAACCAGGCATGGAGGGAGGTGGCAGAGACAGTGGGTGAAACTGGTAGGTTTTTCGCCTGTTTGGGGAGTTTATATCCAGTTTATTTCGTTTTAACATTGCTATTGCTTTGTATGTCGGGGGCGGGACATTCATGTGATTGGTTGTTGGTCGCGTTGCTTGCAAAAAATCGCCAAGCTTCAGACACGCCCAGCATCAAGATTTTTCAAGATTTTTTTCATGCCTGTGTGTGGACGGGCCGTTACACTTTTTTTGATGAGGTTTTCTTGTTGCACCCTTTTCCTTTGAAAATAAAAAATATTATAAAAAGTTCTAAGTGGAGAATTGGCAAGTCTTACTGCTTATGTCCTATGAAACAACTTATCTCGTAACAGTAGTGGAACAAAACAAGCAATAATGTTCCTTACTCCGATTTTTCACTAACTTTGGAGAACATTTGCAATAGGCTTTGATCCAAACTTGCAAATTGACAACAAAATCACGAATAAAGTTGTGTGTGTTATAAGCTTTTGAAAAAGAAAGAGAAAGAAACATGTATTCATATTTCAAAAAGCACTCTGTCTTTGAATATTTTCTTAATTTCCCTTGCTATCATATCAGATTGTTAGTGTGTACATTTAAGCGTCTTTGAGCACCTGTAAAAGCGCTAACAAATTAAATCTATTATTATTATTATATTTGTTTCGGTAGTGAGGCGTGATCCCATTGGTCCTCACACTGAGTTATCTTTTGGTATTAAGATGTAAAATATGCACACATCTTGAGGACGTTTAGTGAGGTCAAAAGTGCAGAGGAAGGATAGGAGGTCGAACAGATGCTCCCCACATTCGGAGACAATAACACGGAGCAGAAGCATCAAACACTGAACAAAGACAAAAAACCTCCTTCTTCTCCTCCTCTCCTCTCTTTCCATTCTCTCTCTTTTTATCCACATCCAACTTTTAGCATTCCACTTTGTTCCCATGTCTCTCTTTCTAACACTCTGGGCCTGCAGCGTCTCCATCGCTGTCAACAGGGTATAACTGAAACACTGCGGAGACAATTAAGTTTGTTTGTTGCTTTTCTCTCTTCTTTTTTTAATGTTGACTCTCAAACCTCCATAGTCATGATTCAGCACTTTTTAGCGTGTTCTTTCCTCACTTGTTGTTTTTGAAGGTTTCTCTATTTGTTGCTTTTGGGTTTCGTGACTGTCAATCATACAAAATAAGCAGTTTGAAGGCAATGTAATATCGCTCTCCCATGATGGTAATTTTGAATATGCTAAATTGAATTGGGATGTATCCGTACAGTACGCTAACTTTCTCTAATTAAAGTGGAGCTGCTGTTTCTGTGTGTACCTGCGGGTAAGGTCAGAGAGTTGCACAGCTGGTTGCTCAGAAAACGTTCTGTGCTTCGATGTGTTTGGTTAACTCCATGAGGAATCAGTTTTCAGAGGAATGTGCCTTAATATTCTCGCCTTGTTGCCGGGGGCGATGCTTTGAAGGAATCTGTGATGTTTCTACGATCCTTCACCACGCAGCGGGAGGTTACACAACCACTTCCACTGGATTCTGTCAGGGACGAGGCTCCATGGATCCCATTAGGACGATCTGTCATTGTTCTGGTTCTGATCATAGTTTGTACGCAACAAGGTCCCAATGGTGGCACAATTACATTTTTATGCTTTGCTGTGGTGGAAAACTTGGTATCATAGATAGTGCGGAAAAAAAGAATGGATGGAAAGAGATTTAGTAAATAAATGATTACGTCCAATGACGAACGTTACTTCCTCATTCCTCACCAAGGTCGGATGTTACCTTGCTCAGATTATCAAGCAAACACAATATTTTCATCATGTTTTCTACTTTTTTGACCGAGTTTCTTGTTGTCTCTTTAAATTATTGTTTTGCACACTCTTCTTCTGCAATATTATAAAGTGTTTCCAACTGCTGCTACGTGCTGCGTATCTTCATTAATATTAATAACATCAACCGTATCGAATGGGAACAAGCAATCATTTAGCATTTTCTTTTTTCAATGTTCTCATCATTTGGGGTACATTTTTTTTTAAACGTGGCAACCAAGTGGCTATATACTGATAACGATTTAGCTTTGGATAAATATAATGGAATCCTGGAAATATTGGCTGTTTCGAAATTATCTGTCACTTATCAGAAGCGATTTTAATTGTTTCTGTAGTTTTTCTATCACTACATACAGAACCGGTTCAATGCAGTTTTATACTGTACAGAACTGCTTCAGATGTTTCTGTTGTTGCGCTTTGATTGGCTTCTATTATGACTCTTTAGTGGCACGCAGATGTGGTTAGGCTGGTTGTTTTATGATTAATTTCCTCTCCTGGTTTGAATTGTTTCCGTTTGGTTTCCATCAAAGTAGAAATTTAATTAATTTGAACAAATCTACAAGGATTATTTTCATGTCCAGTCACTTTTTGACATAAGCAAGCCTCTCAATTCTTAGAAATGTTTGGGAAATACTAACACGAAGGTTATTGATCGGACATTTTACTTTTACTCAAAGTTCTCATTATTTTCTTGTGGTGTACGGTTTCTTTAGTTGTCAATGACAACACTGTCAAGGGTGACTCTGAAGGTCCGCCTGGTAACAGTGGGAATACTGAAACTGATACTGTGTGTGTGTGTGTGTGTGTGTGTGTGTGTGTGTGTGTGTGTGTGTGGTCGTAGACGACTCGACCGAACGACACGACGGAGGGG
>NW_011358910.1:0-1659 GCF_000735185.1 Notothenia coriiceps | reverse complement strand
CCAAACAGATCACCCATTCTAGCCATGCCTCATATCCCTCTATTTCACTTCCTGTTTCTAAAGTGCTGATTTGGGGTATAAAGAGCTCATGCAGGACCCGGCAGCTACTGTCTAAACTAAATGCTGCCGTGATGAAACGCCATATCATGGATTATCAAGGATTATCTCTGAAACAGTATGGAGCTCAAAGGCTTTCTCTCTTGCCGGTTATACCACAAGGTGAGTTCCTTTTTACTTCCTGCTTCTTCACACACATGCTCTCCAGTACAGGTTAGCTCTGAGTGTTAGCGATGCTAATGTAAACATCGACCATATTACGTCCAAAACAGTCGGGCATTGTTTCTGATAGCAACGTTTCTGATATGGGCCGTGGGTCCACATTTCATATATTACGTCATATCGGACGCAAATCTGGATCAGCTCCGTTGTTCCCCCGTTTTTAGAGATTTGGGTACGGAGGAAAGGAGAGAGGGTTTTATTTTCTGAAGCTGCGTGAGTTCCCCGACACACCGGGGACACATATCTATGTATAAAAGACATCAACAAGTGCATTTTCATGATAGGTCCCCTTTAAGTTTGTTTGTGTGTTTTTAAACATATTTAAATAGCATTTATAATGTCTTTTAGTATTTTTATGTTTTTTGTAAAGCAACTTGCCAGCCTTGCATATTTCAAGTAACTGAGTCTCATTTCTATCCTTCATAGCTCTCTGACAGATTTCCGTGCGATGCTTTGTTTTCCTCCCTGGTTTGAGAAGGCGAGGCTCTGATGTCAGATGTGTTCACGCATCACTTGAATTTTCACAACACAATAATCAGAATCTGACGACAGATGCTGGGATGTTTGCTTAGGTTGGCTTAGAGTCAGTCCAATCTGATCAAACAACAAACAGTCCTGAGAGGAAGCAGATGTGCCGAAGTCTTTACATTTTTAACTCAAGGGTTTCTTTTTTAGTTGTATTATTATGTAGTCAAAATTATTGAGCGTTCCGGATAAATACAGTCCGTACCATTAACAACAAGTTATCAGGAGCTTTTTAAGTCATTTGGTATTTTTTTACTTTCTTTATCAACTGTGTTTGTCCATATATGTACTTTACATTATTAAAGTATACTACAGTATATACATTGTAAAATAAAATAAGACAAAAAAACATGGCTTTTTGTTTGCCTTAAACCCAAAAGCAATTATTTTTACGACGCATTAAAATAAAATCTTTTAAACATGTAAAAAAAAAAAAGTATTAATAATAATGAAAACAATTAAATAATAATAAATACAACTAAAATAATGATAATAGTAATAATGGCTATTATAACAAATAGTATAATTATTATTAACCTAATAAATTGCAAATAAATTACAATCCAAAAAAGATAAATTATATTTAGTGTGAAAATGGTAAAAATACATTTCTAAATATTCAATTCAAGATTCAAGGCTTTGTTGTCATATGCACATTAGCTACCGTGTAGATATGTCAATGACTAACTTCACAGGATCCTCCAACAGAGCAATATATATATATATATATATAGAACAAATAAAATAGAAACAGTGCAAGAAGAGTCTATAAACAAGCAGAGGTGGGAAGTAGTGGAGTACAAATACTTCGTTACTGTACTTAAGTACATGTTTCTGGTATCAGTACTTTACTCC
>NW_011358909.1:0-2354 GCF_000735185.1 Notothenia coriiceps | reverse complement strand
CTGTGGTTTGTTGTTGTCTGAAGTCATGAACATTAGTTGGTGCTCCAGTATAATCGGTACCCCTGAAACTCATCCAGTGAGAAATGTTCCGCGGTGCAAAAATAAGTGCGATTAAAATGCGTTAATTTTTTTAACGCGTTAATTTTTTTAACGCGTTAATTTTTTTAACGCGTTAATTTTTGTGTAATTAATTAATCTTAATTAACGCGTTAAAGTCCCGGCCCTAATTATTACATTACATTTAATTTAGCTGGCACTTTTATCCAAAGCGACTTACAATCACCAATTACAGAAACAATACAGACAGTATTCTGAGCCCCTACTCTCCCCATAACTGACGGCAACAAAAGTCCTACATTATTCAATTAAAATAAAGAAGTAAAAACAATAAGTGTGGCTTGATATTGAGTAAGAAAAAGGTTGATAAACGCTGTGAGAATGGATCTGCGGGTAGCATTCGCTCGCGATCTCAAGTCGTCTACAACATACGTTTAGGGAGCTATATAGAAGCCTATGGACATCCCGGAAAGTTGAAAACGCAAGGGGGGCCCCTTGCGTTGGAAAAAGCCGAAACGGCCGGCCCCCCCTTGCGTTGGAAAAAGCCGATACGGCCGCCCCCCCTCTTGAATTGGAAAAAGCCGACACAGGGGACCTTGACATGACGTCAACATTGGCCGACCTGGGAGTGAGGATGTGTTGCACACACCTCAATCCCAACTAAGAGGATTCCAAGAAAAACATGTTCATGTGTTGAGGTATGTTCTTCTGGGAGTGCTTCCTGCTTCTTAAAATGATCGGACCTGCTCCTTCACACTAATAAAATACTGAAGTGCAAAATGTGAGGAGATCAGTTAACCTAACCTCTGACCTGTCTGTCTCCCACTCGACCCCGTTTGACCTCTGACCTCTTTATGTCCCGCAGGGTGTTTCTCCAGGATCTTCAGGGTGTAATTGGTCCTCTGGCCTTTGCTGTTGAACTCTATGTGACCCGTCAGACCATCGTACTCCACCTGAGGGGACAGAGAGGGACCACAAAGAGGTAACGGTTAGCTAAACATGAGTATGTGACAAATGCTTTCAAAACTGCAGGTTTTTTTACATGAATAATATGTGGATTAACAGTCAAATGAGTCAATCCAGCTGCAACATTTCACATAAATGATGGTGTGGTGAGGCTTTGAAAACCCTGTTTTAAAATACAGTAGTTTTTCACTAAACATAGATATTGACAACACAAAGACTATATATCCATCCCAAAATGTAGTTGGGGTATACTTGGCACGTAGCTGTTGTATAAGTATGATGTGAAACAAACTGAAGTGCAAATGATCAGGTTACTCTAGTCTGCACTGAATAACATAACAACAAAAAAAACTAGGTAATGGACCTTCATTTAAAAGGGATGCATTTTCTGAGAAATCCGTTTGGTGAAATAGAATTGCTACAATTAGTATATTTGCTTTGAGGGCTGAGTAAGACTATTGATGCTGAAGGTAACTTCACCCTTAACCAACAGTAACCATGTTGACCTTATAGTACCTGATAGAACAGAGAACCAACGTGTCAAAATCAAAAAAAGGAACCTATAGCTTATTAGCTGTGTTGGATAAACAACTCCTTGGTGAAGGACATCTTGAATAAACTGTGTTACCTTGTCCTGATAGAGGACTGCTTTCGAGACCATTTGCAAGTAACCATTACTAGACTGGCTAGAGTATTTTTGCAGTAATATAGCAGCCAAGCATTCATTGAGTAATACATTTCATCACCAAGCTTGAACCACTCTCAACTATTCTCCAGGATGTTAGAATGCTGCGACTGGTTGCTGTGAAGTATCAGAGAGCCTGAGCCACTGTAGGAACATGTGTGTAGCTAAATCAGAAGTCCAACCAGAACAAGCTACATTTTAAGGTGACACACACAGAACGGGACAATTATTGATTCAGAAAGGCAATGTTGGCAAAGAGAAAAATATCAAAAGAGGATAGATAAGATTTGTATTAAGGAAAAGAAGAAAAAAAAAGAGCAGACGGACATTTCATCAGATCAGTGATGGTGTCTGTCTGTCTGTCTGTCTGTCTGTCTGTCTGTCTGTCTGTCTGTCTGTCTGTCTGTCTGTCTGTCTGTCTGTGTGTGTGTGTGTGTGTGTGTGTGTGTAAAGTGTGTGTGTGTGTGTGTGTGTGTGTGTGTGTGTGTGTGTGTGTGTGTGTGTGTGTGTGCGTGCGTGCGTGCGTGCGTGCGTGTGTGTGTGTGCGTGCGTGTGTGTGGATAGAGGGTTGTCCGGTGCCTTGCTCAAGGGCACCACAGCAGGGCCCAGGATGTGAACTGGGACCTCTCCAAGTAGCAGTCCACAC
>NW_011358908.1:0-6248 GCF_000735185.1 Notothenia coriiceps | reverse complement strand
GATGATTTAGTCAACTTTGAAACACCCATGGTGTTCCCGGTAGAAAAGGAATTAGTAACCATCCGGATCAGATACAACACACACACACACACACACACACACACACACACACACACACACACACACACACACACACACACACACACACACACACACACACACACACACACACACACCCAGAACAATTTGATACATTTCCCGCTCTTATGTGCCCCTCCCCCCACATGGATCACACCTGGCACACGCAATAAATGTTCAGTGTCTGTTCTTTGTATATTTACTGCAGTTGTTCATGTATACCAGTAGTTTGATACAATATGTACAGTTTGAAAGGGTGTTAAATGAAATTTGGTGATGATTAATGGTTTTTGTGTTAACGTAATAGCAGTTAAAACAGGACCGGTCAAATTTAAGGGGGGGGGGACGGGGGACGGACGAAGACAATAGGAGGGTTAAGGAGGGTGGAGGTCATGGAGGGAGGAGGAAGTGAAAAAACAGAAGAAGAAATAGTAGGTGGAATAGGTAAATTACTATATTTAAAAAAAAACGATTTAAATCTCAAATTTAGAGATTTCCTGAAACAAGAGCATCCTTTTTTACTGTAGTTTTAGAAATGAAGAAGCTAACATGTAAATAAAGGGGAGGGGACTCATTAAAATGTAATGTACGTTAACTTTTCAACATCACTGACACATGGGTCGTGAAAAATAATGTTTTTCACAATGTAGGAAGCAATTTGTACCCTTGAAGTCACGTAACCTAGCTTTTAATATCCAATCATTCACCGCAGTGTTGAACTGCAGCCTTCTCTCCATTTGGTGCAATCGGTGTGAGAAAAACGAGCCCATCCTCCCCTCTCGTCCTCCACGAGACACGACGGGGGGACTGGAGAAAATGAGATCTGACATGCTTAAGTAGGAACAGATGAGAGTTAGAAGGGGACGGGGGGGGGGGAGAGGGAGATACGAGTTAAAGGGTCTTTGCAGCAGCTTCTGTGTATATAGAGGGGTTCAGACGTGACCAGAGGCGAGGACTAACATCGAGGGGGAGGCGCTTTGTTTCCCTCTCATCAGGAGACGACAGGAGGGAGGAGGGTACTTCAAATAAATAGAGGTTTGAAACAAAAAAGTGGGTACATATTGGATAATAAGAGGAAAAATACGTTTTTTTTAATTAATTTGCTGTTTTTTTTATGCAAATCACGTTTTTTCCTTCATGTTTCATTAAAAGCATCATATAGTTGCAGGTGGACATTGTCTTTGCTATCATTTTGCAGTTGTTAGCATCTTCTGTTAAGTATAAAACACGTTTGGATGCATGTGGTTAAATGTTATCATGTTAAGTAGTTTAAAAACACTTCTGCTTTTGGCTCCCCCTGTTGGATGTAGTAAGACCTAATGATCTATTTTAAAACCTTTTAACACTTTAAAATAAAGTCATTTTTGTCCCACTATATCTTCAGTCCAATGTAATCCTTAAGAAACATAAACATATAATACATGTGGTTCCTTTTTGGTCAACTTTGTGTAGCTTATCTGGTAATAATAGTGTGATTTAACACTAGAACCGCCAACGGGTAAATACTACCCGCAGCTGTTTCTTGATTGTATTTCACTTTTTTCAATAAAATATTCAAGTCTCCCAGTCCGTGACTTTTCCTGAAAGTGTGTTATGTAGCACCCTCTGTTGTTACAAATGGATGGATGGATGGAGAGAAAGAGAGAGAGAGAGAGGGAGAGAGAGAGAGAGAGAGAGAGAGAGAGAGACAGAGAGACAGAGACAGAGAGAGAGAGACAGAGAGAGAGAGAGACAGAGAGAGGGAGAGACAGAGACAGAGAGAGAGACAGAGACAGAGAGAGAGAGAAAGAGAGANGAAAGCTGAGAGTCCACAGATTCTATTGGTATAAGTTTCATCACTGTGCGATCAAAACTCACTGTTAACCCTGTGTTCTAGTGTGATAAATAAAATAACAATGTCCCTTGAAAATCAATGCATTCTAATAGCGGGTGTTGGCGGTTTTAGGTATACAGCGACCCCTGGCGGTTCTAGGATGTTTCCAGAGTTTCTTGCGTTTTTCCTTTCCCCTTATTGTTATAAATGCAATTTGCCATGCCGAAGTTGCCGAAGCCATTTCTCCCCTACATATGTTATTCTATTTTGTTTTTATCTTAACTCAATGGTCCTCTCTCCTGCCGGGAGCCCCTCATAATTCCTTCCCTTTCTCTAAACCGCAGCCCACTCCCTCCTCTATCATTATCCCTTTCTCCCTGTAAACACTTTCTGCTGCCTGGAGGACACTAAAACACACACATTGAGCAGGAAAACGACATAATAAACACAGCCCTCTTAACACTGGAGCTCCATCCAGCAGATAATGAATCCAGACTGAGGTCCTTTAAAGGAGTGGAAACAAGAGATGAGTCCTCTCTGTGAGGGTACCCTCTCTTTCTCTTTCTATTTATCATGTTTTGTCTCTGAGACGCTCTCGTTTCTCTGCTTCATATCGACTGAAATTGCCCCTTCTGGCAACAATTAATACGAAAGGACTGAAGAAATCTTGTAACACACTCCTTGGGTGCATCAAAGCTTTCCACTCATCTTTGGGCAAACAATCCGTGGAGATATTTCTGCTATTTACGAGAGAAGATGGGAAAGAAAGCTTGAGTTTGCAGTCGTTCAGAGAGGAAATGGAAGCTCTCACACTGATGGTGCATTCAACCAAGCAATCATCGAGTCATTTTCCCACAAAGCTGAGGGATTAATGGGAAACTCAGAGTGTGTTTGGAGGAGGGAAACCGGACACAGCGGCCATCAATACCCAATCAGATGAATGCTTATAACCCTCTGGCCCGGGGTGTTCTTTACAAAGAGATCCAGCACACACAACGTATCATTAGACCTCCAAAACAACATGTGTTTTTAGTGGTTTTGGTCAGGTTTGGCCTTTGGGCATAAAACAACTTGGTTAAAATGTCATGATTTCGTGTCTGCGTTTTCCCGTTCCTCTCATCTAGGTTTTAGTGCATGTAAATGGTCGGCAAAGGATAAAAACCTGAAGTTTTCTCCCCTATCTTTTTCACTTGAAAGTCAACATGCACACAGTTTAAACTTTGTTTATCGATTAGCATTGGATGTAATCGACATATCTGTAAAACTGAGTATCTCTTTGAAGAATCGTACAAATGCACCAAAGATGTGCGCATAAAATTAGTGGAAATGTGTCATTCAGAATGAAAAAAACATAGAAATGACTAAAGAAATCTTAGACGACAAAGACCTAAACGACCAATTAGTCGACTTATAGACTCAGAGGAGGCATTTATATTCAATTTATAACTTTTTTCAGATGGATTGTTTTTACTTAAAGGGGGCCTATCATGCAAAATGCACTCTGTGATGTCTTTTATACATAAATATGTGTCCCCGGTGCGTCAGGGAACTCACGCAGCGTCAGAAAATAAAGCCCTCTCTCTTTTCCTCCGTACCCAAATCTTTTAAAAACGGGGCTACAACGAGCGGATACCGATTCCATCCGAGCTGACGTCAGCCCGGAATAGTGTCCGTTCACACGAGACCGCTCGAAAGCGCTGGAGACGCTGTAGTACATATGCCAGGCCTGTAAGTGGCGCTGTAGTCTGCCACAAAAGCAGCGAGGAAGACTTCCCGCATGGTTGCGATGGTTGCCCTTCTGTTTATTCTCCGCTCTGGCTCTTTTTCTCCCTCCCCGAGGCAAGCGTTTGCTCCTGTTGTAATTCTCTCCGGTTTGCCACCAGAAGATGACAAACACCCACCTCCGCCTCTTCCAAGGAACGAGGGGACCGTGCGGCAGAGTTTCAGTTATTTTCGCCAGTCAAAACATGTCAGTTAAAGTTGAAATCTTCCGGACAAAATTGGAAAAGTGCCGGTCAGAGGTCTTCTTTGTTATTTATTGAGCTTTAAAACAAATGAATAACGACTCTATATAATAATTAGGGCCGGGACGCGATTAAAAAAATTAATCTAATTAATTACAGGCTTTGTAATTANCCTCCTCTTTTTTTTTTTCAAGCTAAGGACCCAAAATCCGCGTTTCTCTAACAGGGCTGCAAAAGAGGGGTACGAGCAGTATGAGGCGTGGCTACGATGGGAGATCTGTTTGGTATTTTAAGCAAAACACTTCACAGACATGTTTTGTATAGGTGTGGCCCTACAATATATTTTTCCATATAGCACGATAGGTCCCCTTTAAATGTTATTCTGAAGGTTATTCTGTGAACACATCTATTACATGTCAGTCCTGAGGTTTTTCTGAGGGTGTCATATGCTGTATATATTATAAAACCCCTTGAGGCAAATGTGTTGTCTATATTTATATTCTGACCACATGAGGAGCTGAACCCTCTTCTCATGGGGCTCTAAAATCAACAAACTCACACATGCCGACTTTCTTCAACCGTAACATTCAGATTCTGCGTGCGTGGCAAACCCCAAAACGGTTTTATTTTAAAATATATATCTCACACTGAGACGTCTTCAAAGAGAGAAGCAGGGGGTGAGGAAGAGGGGGAGAAACAAGGGAGGGAGAATGGAGAGAGGTGGAGGAGAAGAAGAGGATTAGAGCGATGGTGGGAAAATATGTGCTCTGTCTCTCACACACGCACGCACACACACACACACACACACACACGCACACACACGCACACACACGCAGACACTATGGTAAAGTGTCAGGATTACTTAAACAGCTGGGCTATACTGCCGCCTAGTGGTCATGATAGGAACTGACATTTGTTTTGCCACAACAATCTGTACTTTCTGTGACTTCTACATTTCGCATTATGAGCTGAGAGAAAAGTACAAAATCAATGTGGGTGCATACGGGTCTTTTTTTTGGGGGGGGGGTTTCATCCATTTGTGTGATTTTATTTAGTGTTTATCTCTGCAGTGTGGATTCCTCAAGAGGTCAGTGCTATAACGGACCTATGAGACACTTTCAATGCTTTTATTTCATCCATCAGTAGCTCGTTTTTACTTTCAACCAGACATTAAGCAATCTGGTGTGATCATTATACTCCAGTCATTAATAAACAAATATTATTTACTGAAAGGAATCAAAGTAAACCAAGCTCATAAAAGCTTATTGCCTGCTTCTTAAAACTCTATTTCCTGAACTCATCTGAACTCTGAAATCTACACTCAAACACACACTGCTTACATCATCCCGCCTGAGGATTCATGAGCTGTGCTAAAAATACTAACCTTAAAGTCTTATATTGCATTAATGATTTACGGAGAAGTGTGGAAAAATTAGAATAAGTTTTAAAAAGTTCCTGCAGGCAAAAACACACTTGAGTGGTGATTACTTTAACTATCTGGCAGCATGGAAATGGGAGAGTTTCCATCACAGAAAGAAAAATTTGTACCACAATACTAAAGGTTTTCTTGGAGTATAAACAACGTGTGCTTGTTAGGATTAATTAAATTATTAATACATAAGGCTTGACTCACGCCTTACATATGAACCTTCTCAAAGTAGTGACAAAATGAGACGCAAAAACAAATACAGACACTGAGGCTGATAATGGAATATTTTTAGACGAGTATGGAAAGGAATGAGGCAGAAAGAGAAACAAAAGAGAGCATGCATTTGGGTTTATTTACCCGGGTTAAGCGCCAACTTTCTAGAAAGAGTTGTGGACTCAAATCTCTCCTGAGACCCCGTAGCTTCCAACTAAAATGAATGTGAAAGAAAAATAATGGAAAGCAGCCAATCAGAGGCCGGCATTCTGGCTGGTACTACTTGGCAACTGAATTCAGTCGGGGGAAAAAAGTGAAACTAAATTCAGAACTAGTCAAAATAAACCCTGAAGACACACACACATTAATATCTCTTGAGATGATACTCCATATGACTTCTAAGCAGAGAGGATGTCACAGTTGAGCGTAAAAGTAGAGATATTTCTACATTTATATGACCTTTTGTGCCATTTCTAAAAGGTTTTTTGACACATAAAGACGAGCCTCTCTGTCACTGCAGCTGGACCAAAGAGAGCACTTTAAATCATTTGCATGTGAAATAGACACTGGCACCAAGATCAAAAACTAGAGCAGGGAAGGACACACACACACTGACGAGACTGTGTGTGTGTGTGTGTGTGTGTGTGTGTGTGTGTGTGTGTGTGTGTGTGTGTGTGTGTGTGTGTGTGTGTGTGTGTGTGTGTGTGTGTGTGTGTACGTAGTTACGTACGTACGGTACGTAGTAACGTAC
>NW_011358907.1:0-2165 GCF_000735185.1 Notothenia coriiceps | reverse complement strand
CCCCCCCCCCCACCCCACGCTTAGAGGTCAGACAGAGGTCAGACAGAGGTCAGACACGGCGAGCTCTGCAGAAATTGGCTTAATTGAGCTCAATTACTTAATGAGACGGAACGCAGTAACCCGCCATGATCTCTGCTAATGATTCATTAGTGTGTTCATCACACACTTCGCTAACGGGGATCACACGCTCTGTTTAGAGCAGCGGCTTTCAAAGTGTGGAGAAAGTGGAGACACTACATACTGATATACACCTGAACATCAGCAGGAGAGGACTCTTTAAAGTAGAGACACTACATACTGATATACACCTGAACATCAGCAGGAGAGGACTCTTTAAAGTAGAGACACTACATACTGATATACACCTGAACATCAGCAGGAGAGGACTCTTTAAAGTAGAGACACTACATACTGATATACACCTGAACATCAGCAGGAGAGGACTCTTTAAAGTAGAGACACTACATACTGATATACACCTGAACATCAGCAGTAGAGAACTCTTTAAAACATATCTTCAAAGTGGATCCGACTTAAGCTGCATTGCCATTTGTTTTTTTAATAATTAAGTCTTTATCACAGATTTTAATGTTATTTTTGGGGGTTTTAGTAATTCTAGTGAGTCATTTTTTACATGCTATTATTGTAACTTTAAGTCTAGCAAAATTACATTTATTGTTTTGTATAATATTTGGCAATTTTTGACTTTTTCCAAACATTTTATTACTTCTGTTTCTTTCCTTTTTTTAAAAACTTTTTTAGCCTGTCATGAAAATAGTTTGCGTAGCATTGAGACCACCTCACAACTTTTCAATATCTGGATCACCATCTCAGCCTCAGCCTCTATTAAAGATGGAGCAACATAATTGTTGATCAAGTTTTCACACAAACAGTTCCTTCTATTCTTATTTTAATGTGAAGCTGGTGGTCTGTGTGGTTTCTTACGGGGGAAGCAGAGGCAGCCGTTGTTTACTTCCTGTCATGAAGACAATATCTGACAACTGGTTCTGTTGTCTTTAAGCTTCATCAGGCGCTGACAGCGGCAGTAATTGAGGGCTGAGCTTCTCGTTTTGAGGCAGCTGAATGACAGGAAGCTGACAGTTAAAAAAAACGTCACTGTCAGTTATCGAACCAGCGGCATTGTCTTATTCGCCTGAGCTCATTCACACCTGTGTCGAACAAAAGCGCAAAAATAAATAAGCGTTTTTATTCATGGAAGCTTCAAAGATGTGTTCATCAGCACGGATTATGAAACAATTCAATGTTTAATTTAGAAGTTTTAAAAGCTTTACGAGGCCCAGGTCCATGCAGAGATTGTGTGTGTGTTCATTTGTTATTTGTCCTTGATCAGTTTTGAGTGTTATCAGCAGATGAAATGAGAGTTATCGCAGGTTATCAGCCTCATATGTGTGGGTCAGTTGGGGCCTGATGCTCCTCCTGGTAGGTTTGATCCCCAGGAAGAAGGAATACAAGAAGAAGACTCCTTTAGGGGAAGTCCTGATAATGACAGAAGCAGCAAGGTTTTTCGTCGTGAAGTTCACAACTTTTAGTTTCACTTTCATACTACAGATATTAGACCCTCCAGAAAAACGCGATTCTGTGATCGCAGAATTTACCGCATAATCAGCAAAATGGCGCAGATTTTTAAAAAGCCGCATATTTATCAAAAGGCCGCATAATCCCCGCATTTTTCCACACAAAGTTGAGAAAAAAAAAAGTTAACTCGTCTTGACGTGACGTCATCAGCTCGCGCATCACAGAATGTAAACAACACTGTATAGAGCTCATTTACCAACGAACATTTCTACTAAAGACCGGGCAAAAAGTGGGGGGAAACTATTCTGCACCCCGTGCAACTGTGTGTTGGAGCATAAGAGAAAATCGACGGTGGCGACCCACTTTGATTCATTCAAACATTCGAAAATGCTTTCTGCTGCTGCGGACAAGAAAGCCAAACAACTCACATTCACCGAGGCATCAACCTCCAAAACCCTTTAGAGGGCTACAAGAAACGAAGTGAGTAGCCTACAAGATTGAAGCTGGTCAGATAACGAACGAGTAAATGAAAACAGAATGAGGCGGAGAAGTGAGTGTGTGTGTGGGGGGGTGTGTGTGTGTGTGTGTGTGTGTGAGATTAAAATAGCCCAACTGCTTTTACAATAAAT
>NW_011358906.1:0-3482 GCF_000735185.1 Notothenia coriiceps | reverse complement strand
TGAGAACTGCTCATAAGCTGAGGCCCCCTGCGCGAGGCCCCCTGCGCGAGGCCCCCTGCGCAATGTGAGGCCCCACGCAGCCTGCATGATCGGCCTGTAGGGAGGGACGGCCCTGCTCACTGGCAACGGGAAAAGTGAGTCTATCTGAGAATGGCCGTTTTATTTTAACACAATTTTAACACATTTTTCTGAATGGTTTTGTTATTTTCAACTGTGAACAAATTATTTGTTGTTTAAAAAGATTAAGAGGGTAGAAACATGTAAACTAACTTGTTCACATAACAATGCTTTATGTGTCAGAATCCCAGCCTACACTTTCGACAGAGGCTAGGACTACCGAAGACTCCCATTTAGCAACCGGCTAGAAGCTGTACAGCTCACATTAGCCTACAAGCTAACTTGTAGGCTAACTAAGTTAAAAAGAATCCAGAAACGTTGCTTTTCCTTTTTTTTCGTTGAACAATTCATGGAAGATCACCACCAGCATATTCCTCCGCCTGCTTAACACCCATACTGCTGCTGAGTCCGGGAGATGTCATTTACAAAAACAAAACGTAGCCTACTTGTGACCAGAGCGCATTGAATCCTGGGATGCATTTGACCGCGAAGGGTCTGATCAGATGTATAAACAAAATCCGGGAAAAGAAAGCCGCCTTGCGACATCCACCTCTTGGTGGATATCAGTCAACAAATGCACATTAGTTTAGCATGCTAACACTTGCTAATTAGCAGCACTTAATTCAGAGTGGAGCCGAGGGTGATAAGTATATCTATAGTTTTGCAGGATTTAGTTCTTAAACACGTCAGGGGATCACTTAAATCATGTGGGTTCATCCTCTGGGCACCATGGATGTCTATACACAATTTCATGATAAGCGAGAAATTAAGTAAATAATTTGTGGGGACCCATGGTGATTCTGTGTGTGTGTGTGTGTGTGTGTGTGTGTGTGTGTGTGTGTGTGTGTGTGTGTGTGTGCGTGCGTGCGTGCGTGCGTGCGTGTGTGTGTGAAACCAGGTAATGACACATTGACTTCACCGAAACTTGACTACACAGAGTACACAACTGTTCAAAGTCAGGCAAAACTCTCATTATTTATACAGCTTTATGCGCTTATTACTGAATCCACACATGAATCATAATCTAAAGTTAGCTCAGTGGAGAAGTGCAGGTTTGTTCAGTTACATAATATTCTGAACTATAAAAGTAATCTTGAATCTTGACTCCTGATTAATATCCTCAGTCATTGTTACCGATGTTGTGCAGCATCATGGCACCACAGCCAATCACTACAGTGTCTGCTGAACTCTCACTATTACAAATAAAATCAAGGATTCAAAATGTTGAAGCTGTCACTGCCCGTCCCTGAAACCCCTGTTAGTGTGTGTATGTGTTTGTTTTCCTGCCTGTGTGTCCATCTCTCTCTCTCTCTCTTTGCCCTGCCACCTGCTCATCAGCAAGTTTTTGACAATTAAGTTTTTACCTGTTTGCATTTTGCCTGCTCTTGCCTCACACTTGTTTTGTGTCTCTCCCAAAACGATCCCAATATCAGCCAGAACTCTCTTGCCCCCTTTATATAAAAAAAAGCCAACACAAAACAGCCTCCACTCCCAGCTCAGTCTCTCAGGGGCTCAGGGAAATACCAGCAGATAAAGATTTTTAAAAAGCTACACATGGAAACACATTAATGATTCTTATACATTTTTTTCTCTGAAGAAGATATAAGATTTACTGATCCAAATTTTTATTTTTTTTCATTTCACATAATGTTAAAAAAAGACTATAAAGTAAAGAATGAAATACAAACATCTCAACATTTGAAAATAAAACAAAACAAAAAAGCAAAATGTATAGGGGGGCTGTGGCTCAGTGAATGGTGTGCTGGACTTCGAATCAGGGGAGCACAGGTTCAAACCCCACTGCAGTCAGCATGTCGTTGTGTCCCTGAGACACTTCACCCCAAATTGCTCCTGTGGGGATTGTCCACAGTATTGAGTAAGTAAGTCGCTTTGGGTAAAAGCATCTAACAAGTAACATGTATAATAATAATAATAATAATAATAATAATAATAATAATAATGTATAAATAATGACAGTGAAAGATATGTTGAATACTGTATGTGTTGAATATACACAATAAAGGGGGCCAATTTACAGCAAACAACATTTAAAATGAGCAAATAATGTACATTAAACAGTCAATGTCAACTACAGTCATGTACTAACTTAATGTGTGAAATCAAATCACTGAAAGATAAAAAAACACCCAATGAAAGTGTGCATTTCATTTTGGATTTTAACATAAATTTGAGTGAACTTTCCCTTTAGAGCGAGGAGGTCAACGGGGACACAACCAAATAAATCGTTCAACAGACTGAGGCAAGGGCAAGGAAATAAAATATTAACAGACAAAAGATTATGATTTAAAGCCTGAATGTCTATTCAATATGCTTTAAGTATATGACGGTACTTTGAACTGTGCGTCTGATTACTGGTCTGCAAAACAGAATTCACATTTGATAAGATATAGACTGTAAATGGTGAAGTTTCGCATATATAAATAGCTTGACACAAACAAAGGATAAACAAGGGTGGACTCACTTTTTATAGTCATCTTAGAGAAATGTACACATATCAGTACTTATATATATATATATATATAGTATAGATTTGGGCATGCTTCCATGTACTTAATGCATAGGGTGGAGTAATTCATTATTAGGGTGTGTTCGAACAGCCTATCTTTTTGAAGGCAGCACTGTACTATGTCAACACAGAATTTCATCAGGGTTAAATCTATGCGCTCCAGAGCAAATAATGTATTCACAAAGAGCAATGCATCTTTTGTCCCTCTGCAGATTTGTTAATGCTTAACCAGTACTGAAATATACGTTTTCTGCCTTCAATAAATCACCCACCATACCCCAGCTTTCATGTTTGCTCTGCCCTCATATTCAGTATTTTAACAATGCTATTTGCTGATAGAACCTCAAATGACCTCCCTAAAAACACAAGCTATGTTTTTTTTTCAAGAGGGGGATCCAAGCGAGAGGACAAGATGATGGGAGCAGCCCAAAAAAATGACTCCCATAAACCTACAATATCATCACTTACTGAGATCATATCATTTAAAATGTCTCATTGGGTATATTGAAATGCATTATAATGTATTTAAAACTACAGTTCCTCTTAAAACAATGTAAGATAGTGAATTGTAATGTTTACTGCCTCACATGAAAGCAATCAGTGCCGAATGATCCGCAAATTCAAAGCCGTGATAAACGTCTTACAAGATTGTACCTTACCTCCACCGCCAATCAAAAGAGAGGGAGAAAAAAACCTCAATGTATATTTACATCGCTATAGTAATATTCCAAACATTTGAAATGTCATCCATTTTGGGCGGGATTGAAAACTTATAATGTAGCTTCAACCAACAAATCAATGTTCAAATTAGCCCAGGTTTGAGTACATGAGGGGGGGG
>NW_011358905.1:0-3086 GCF_000735185.1 Notothenia coriiceps | reverse complement strand
ACGTGTTTTGGACGTAATATGGTTTATGTTTACATTAGCAAGCAGCACTAACACTCAGAGCTAACCTGTACTGGAGAGAGTATATGTAAAAAAGCAGGAAATAAAAAAAGAAACTCACCTTGTGGTAAATCCGCAAGAGAAAAAGCATTTGAGCTCCATACTGTTTCAGAAATAATCCTTGATGTGGTTTGGAACATAATATGGCGTTTAATCACGGCAGTATTTAGCTGAGTTTCTCCATAATTGCACTTGCTTCAGTTGCTTGCTACTTTCTAATGGCGGTGAGAGTGGTGCAGTGACTCTATCTATCGATTAGATTTATGATTCGAAAATTATAAAAGTAGGGTAGACATGTGGACATTATCCGACTGAACAAAACGTGCATTTATCTAACAGGTTCGTTTTCCACTGACCTTATTTCAAGCTATTTTTCAAAATCCTATGGAGAAATCCCATTGCTCTTTTGTCGAGGGAAACCGAGCGCAGCTTACTTCCGGGTTTTAGGACGCTTCACTGCAACACTAAGTTGATGCGATTTGATTGGATTGTGAGGCAAGGGAAGCCAGCCGCCTCTGGCTTCCCTTGGCATGGCCCTGACTAATCACAGGTTGGCACGGGCATGACATGAGGCTTGTCTGATTGGTCAATCCCTAAAAAAGAATTCACCAAGGGAAGCCAATTTCGGCTAGCCTCCTCTCGCAACAGAGTGCAATCTACTGTTTCACCATAACATCTAGAGGGGCGCTGTTTCACTCTTTGTAAAATACTCAATGAGAAAGGGGGGAGAGACGGGCCGGCAGCAACACACAACAAAAAATGTCCGAAACTAAACAAAGTGTTTTTATTTATTTATTCAAATCATAACTACAATCTGAAAAAACAGGGGAAGCCTGGCTTCCCTTGGCCTCCAGGAGAAAACGCCACTGGGGAAAGTTACGTTCTGTTTTGCTTAGCCTTGGCCTGCCTGGATTACAGTACCTGTAATTGAAGGTATTTGCTGTGATGTCCTTCAACTGCGTCCAACCTACTCTGCTTTCCGTGGCACATGAATACCTCAAAATTATACTTCAGTAAAGTACTTGAATAAATATACCTGTACCCAACACTGCAAACATTGCATAGCTATTTTTTTTAACCATGTTGAAAAATCATTGGTTATTTCATTTCTAAGTTCCTGCAGTGCTTCAGAGCAGCTAGAATCAAACCAACAAACCATTGTATGTGTAAATCATTGTTTGACATGTTCATCTGTTTATCAGCACTGCCTATTGTTATGTCACAGATGTGCAGTCAGAGGGTCCCGACATGTTTGTGCTGCCCCTTATGTAATCACCCTGTCGGCTTTATTTTACGACATGGACGAGGTGGAAAGCTGCGGGGCTGTCAGAAACTGTATATCAGCATCAGGGTCCCATAATATAAAAGAATGATTACCGATATCTCCTGTTGGCTATCAAAATCTTAAATAAAGTTTATAATAGAAATATGACTTATCTTTATTACATGGGATATACTGTCAAAGCTGCATTTGATAATTGAAAATAAATGTGTAACATAGCTAGAACACAAATGCATTTATATTGTGTTAAGCAGTTTTTTATAGAGCATCTTTCTGTGGAGACTATTCTGTGTACTTGCTACATTCCTGCATGCTATTCTAATATAGCTGTTTGACACAACTTACACACTACACAATAAAAGGTCCTCCATTGGCCATTTATTCGTTTCTGACTCTAGGAGAGTAGGAAAAGGTCAAATTACCAAAACAATCTGTAGTGTATATCTCTCTCTTTAACCAAACCAGACACAATCAGGCTTTTCTCTGGGAACTTCTTTTGATAACTTTCAGGGTGGGAGCCACACGTTCTAAAGCTAAGTCCTTGCTGCAGCAAATTTAAATAAAAGATGTTCCTTTTTGTAAAAGTTTCAACACCTTGGTAGCTACTTGTTGTCATAACTAAGCCAGATAATTTCCCTTTGAAACATCAATACGTGCATTGACACAAATGCCACATGGCTTCACTTTACCATACTAGTCCAGGTGTTTACTGAAGTTTGGTCCTTTTTAGAAAGAAGCTTTCTTGTCTGAGAGGTCTTTTTTGCTTTAACGACACTACTGGGATCTAAGCTTTTCAACATCAAGCGCACATCCTGTATCCTCTCACATGGTCTATGTTCTGCATTTTGCATATGTCCACCGGTAACGTAAGTACTGCAGTAGGTTTCTCAAGGACTGTCGGTCTGAATTAAGTCTTCTCTTCACATGTCTAAGTATTCTTCAAAAACTGCGCCTACTGCCAAGTGCGTATTTAATTTCCCAAAAAATAAAATGATATGAAACTCTTCAGTGCTTCCTTTACCTTAATGACAAAAATTGCGAGATTTTGCCAAAGAAAACGTTTCAACCTTTCAATTCCTCCACTATATGTCACTTCCAGGGATCTGCAGATACAATTGCTATTGATACAAACAATATTCTAAAATGTCATTTAAATATCTTGTGGTCATACTTAAAGTTCATCTATCTTGCAAAAATCCATAAACATGTGTCCCCCTTTGTGTAAAGAGATTCTGAGAGTTTCAAGAAAAAATATTCTCTCTCTTTTTGTCCTGATCCATTTATATAAAAAGTAAAAACCTGTCTGAAAATAAGCTGATCAGATTTTGGCCACTTTATGTCATAAGAATTTGTTTGGCTTGTGTAACGATTAGCCAATAACCAACCAAGGTAACCCCCCCCCCACACACACACACACACCTTAGCACCTGAATCAATCAATCAATGTTTATTTATATAGCCCAATATCACAAATGTTACATTTGTCTCAGTGGACTTCACAGTTTGTACAGAATATCAGTATGACAATATGACACCCTCTGTCCTTAGACCCTCACATCGTACAAGGAAAAACTTCCGGAGAAAACCCACAGTTTAAAGGGGAAAATGGGAGAAACCTCAGGGAGAGCAACAGAGGAGGGATCCCTCTCCCAGGACAGATAGGTGTGCAATAGATGCCGTGTGTAAATTGAAAAGATAATACATTTGCAACATAGGCAGTCCAAATGTTTGGAAATGCATGTGTGTA
>NW_011358904.1:0-2873 GCF_000735185.1 Notothenia coriiceps | reverse complement strand
CCCTCACTGTTATTCATCATTCAATTCATTATATATTTTATTCTGTAGATTGTGTACATTACTTTTCACTTTACTGCTTTTTGCACTCCTTGTTAGAAGCTAAACTGCATTTCGTTGTCTCAGTACCTGTAATATGCAATAAAAATAAAGTATAATATAATCTTGAGCCGGAAAAAATGTATTTACTTACATACAGTATCTGACATTAACGATTAAACACATGTGTGCATTCTTTATAAATGCAAACCGAGTCAAGCCGACTCCGGAGGTGGCGGTATGCACCTTAATTGCTTAAAGTTGTTTGCAATCCGCCAAAAAAACGAGAAGAAGAAGAAGAAGAAGAAGAAGAAGCAGCCGACTCCTAGCTGTCCGACTTCAGGCGAGCTTTTTGAGACCTCCCCCCGGCTGCGGTCAGCTGTTACATACAGTTACGGCATTTCCTGTTTCTGCCGGAGAGAGGGGAGGCCGTCCCAAAGCTTGCTGCTGTATTTACTCCCTCCATCTGACAGGAGGGAGCCTCGTTGAGCTGCGAGTGTGGCTACAGACGGAGTTCACTCCGTCACGGAGGGGTAGGGTCGAGGGAGTGGTTTGGGATTGGGCCTCACTCTCCCGGGGGGTGCGCGGAGAACTGAGCGGAGAACTGCGCACAGCAGCTGAGGCCCTCCGGGCGGGGCCCCCTGCAGCCTGCGTGATTGGCCTGTAGGGAGGGGCGACCCTGTGTATACGTCTTTGACCATTGTGAAAGAACTGTATGTGCTCCCACATCCTCTGTGTTTATTGAGAATCTGGTAAGTTGGGCAGATGCACTAGCTAATTATTGGTTAGACCAAGACAAATAAACACGTAACAAAAAAAGGACAAAATAGTAGAATAGTCTGTTTATCAGGTTTAACCCCCTTTAACCTTTACACTCTCCACATTCGCCCACATTTTATAATTGTTTTGGTGTGAATCAGTATCTACCGAACAGAACCCTTTTTATGTTGAAAAAAAGAAAAGTTTGAAATTGAAAAGTATTCAAACACACAAAGCTCAAATAAAAGATCTTAAAATAGCTTACAATTAAAATGACATTTTTTTTGCTACAGCTTGCTTTTACACAATAATAACATCCAATTAGTAAGAAAAGACGGATAAGCATGATGTCACCAGATTTAATCAAAATGTTACAGCTGGATTGCCATTAGTGTTTTACCAAAACCTTTTGAGAGGCAGTCCATTAGCAGTGTGAGTCAACACAGCATCTCGGTCACAGCCTCCTCTCCCTTCTCTGAAAAATCACTGAAGTGATGCGACGGGAAGGCTGGCAGCTGTGTAAAGCAGCGCACACTTACACCTGTCCACTCACATCACAAGTGAGATTATTCGCAGGAAATCAACAGCAGAGTTTACTGTACTGTATAAGTCTTGCACTCTGCATCCACCCTGCATTTATAACACTGCCATATTTCACTTCCATTCTTCACCCTCTTTCCTATTTTTAACAAATAACACCAGGAGCAGCAGACTAAAGGGAGATACCTGTCTCAGTTCAACAGAGCACTTGAAAAAAAAAACGACGGAATTGTACTGACTTATTTAAATATGGTTAGTTATTTATTTAACTATGAAACCAATTTGAATTTACTTTAATATCAGCTATTGAAATGAAATGGTTGAGGTAGGAATATAAGCTGTTTAGCAACTACACTGGATTTTGATCTCTTTTAACAAAAAAGACAATGTATTTGTGTTTTGGTCTTGAGTAGACAAAAATCAATACCTTCTATCTCCCTGGTTCATCCCCCAATTCATTTTTGGGATGTCTTTGTCAACGCTTTCACCCTTTTGTATTCCTTCTCTATATTTCCCTAAGTTTTCCATCATGGGCTCATTCTTCCTTTTTAGTTATATTGTACTTCACTGTATACACTCAAGAGGGGATAGTCTCTCACTCTCTCTCTCTCTCTCTCTCTCTCTCTCTCTCTCTCTCTCTCTCTCTCTCTCTCTCTCTCTCTCTCTCTCTCTCTCTCGAGGCCATTTTTGTGAGTGTTTGTTTGGTGAAGGGTTTCAGGGGTGGGGCTGCAGGTAAAGGTCAAAGCTGACAGCCTTTTAGCAATGCTGCCAACATCGCTCAGAGGAAAACACATAGACAGACAGGCGAATGGTGGAAGAAATGTGTGCAGTAGTAATGATGTTATGTGCTTTTTTAATGATACAATTGTTACTCTTAGAAACAAAATGAATGACCTCTTGCCTTTGACCAGTATAGTGTTATCAACACGCTCCCGGAAATGTAAGTTCTAATATTACACTAGATAGTAAACTAGAATGCTTTTCACCCATAAACCTTGAACAATTAAATTCAATGATTCTCTCTTCCTCGACTGGTGTGATGTGGTGCCATGATCTGGTGTGTGTGAGGAGTCGGGCGGCTCCATTTTTTACAATTTGGAGTCTATCTAGGGAGGGGAAGCGGATGCCGTAGAGAAGTGAGTTACAGTAGTCAAGGTGGGAGGAAGTAAAGGTAGGATAGGTCGTTCAGCTGCAGGGCAGGTAAGAGAGGGTTGGGTCTTTGCATCAATATGTTCAAAACCTTTTTTTCAAAATGTCAAAAAAAATGATAAATTGTGAACAATTATTCACTATTTATAATTGTGAAAAATAATTCCAACCACAATATAAAACTAAATATTATACAAGTAATTGTTCTTAACCAAAATGACAAAAATTGCATAAAAACACATATTATTCTAATACGGGTCCCTTTTGACCCACTTGTGTAAGGTGCAGTCACTCGTGCATCTAAGGGTTAACAGGTCCCATGTCATGGCCATTTCTACTGATCATAATTCCATTGTTGAGGTCTACTAGAATAGATTTACATTGTTCAA
>NW_011358903.1:0-2996 GCF_000735185.1 Notothenia coriiceps | reverse complement strand
CAACATACTGATACCGGTTAGTACAAATCATGAATTAATGCTTTGACAAGTCTGCAGACAGACGGCAGGCGAAACACCTTTTAAAATGTGTGTTTTCTGAATGGAGATCAGCTAAGCTAACGCAGTATATGCTCCGACCGTCCACACTCACAACAACGGCCTACAGACATAAATAAACCAGCGACTGTATTCTCCATGACACAGACAGTCTGTGGTTTGTACTTGTTTAACTGTTGTCTAGTTTCTGAACAGATATGAGGAGCTGTGAGCTCAGCTAACAGCTGATGTTGGTTTTGTGGTTCTCATTGAAGATGACGTCACGGCTCCGCCTACACTGCGTTACTATAGTTACTGCCCCAGTTCCTAAACTGTAATGGAAACGCAGCATAAAGTGAGCCTGGTCTACCAAGGCCTAACCATACCGTACTAAGCCGAGCGAGGCCCTGCAGTGGAAATGCGCCATGACAGTGCAGTAAAAAAGAGCAATTAAATATCTACAGGAAACATGAAACGTAGACGGTCACATCATTAATGTAAATATTACAAGTAATTAGGAGTGCAAAAAAAAACAACCGTAGTGGCAGATACAAAATTGCACGTTGTCATTGCACATTATTAATAATAATAACATTGCACATGTTATACTGTATAGCAGCGAGTGTTTTGTAATGATGGTAATGTTATATTAGTATATATATATATATTAGATAAATAATTTGCAAGATGCAAACTGTTGAATGTTTATGGATGTTCTAAAAAGTCCTAAGAGCAGTAATCTTGTGTTACATAACCGTGTGTCAGGTAATGAACATGTGTATGGAGTATGTTGTTTTCATTATAGCAACATTTTAGTCTAAGTACAAGTCGAGCTCCACACCTGATCTAAACCTGTTGTGATCCCTCACATTACAGAGGACTACTGCACTGATTTCACACAATAAGTTCACTTTATTCCAGTGCAGGCGCATAACGTCTCCCATGGCTCTCAAGGGAGCTTTTCAAAAGGAAGAATAATGCCATCAAGGTTAACATTGTTGCTTTACAAACTGGATATGTGTGAAATGGAAGTGCAACACTACATCATCAGATTGTTATGACTCCACAAAGTCCCAGGAGAATATGCATGAAGTGGTTTTTAAGTGAAATTCCACTCATACAGGTCTTTGTGAGTGACTACTACATTAAATAAAGTTGTGAACTGTGCGGGTGTGATAAACTGTCTCAAGTAATGTCACTTAAGACCACAAGTTAGCAAATGAAAAGTGGGGAATGTAGTCTGCAACGATTCTCCTTCACACTCAAGGCTACGTTAGCTGTGACTAACATAATATACTGGAACTGTGTGCAGTAACGTTATGGGTTGTGAGGGTGCCAGGATGTTGACAATTTAGAGGAATGTGTGGTATATCAAAGAAGATATAACTGGATCTGCTGCAGCCATTTTTAAAAGTCAAGTAGTTTACACCTTTTCAGGTTTATTTAAGTATAATTGGAGACTACTAGAATATTCTGCAATGTTCAAACAACCCTTTCTTCTTCTCACTCTGCCTGCCTGAATGTAGCTGTATCCAGCCTCTTTTATGAATGTGCCGATCTCCTGAAAAAGCCAAGTCTGCTGTGATTGGTCAGCGTTTCCGGGGTCAGCCGTAATCAATCACTCTCCGATCCAACCTGCACTTCACGTGTGGCTGTAACTCTTTGTTTACTGAAAGGAGAATGCAACTTCCAGCACGGATAATAACAAAAATCAACGTTTATAATCCAAAACATTCATACATACTGTATGTTCGTGCACATCCAATGCGAAATTCGGGAGAAAGTATAAACACCTGCGGCCAAGATTGAAGATTTCCCTGATGTTACGGAGGGAATTAAGCCAATATGTGTCTCTGTGCCCGGTTTCTATGCAGGAACATTGTAAACCGCTAACACAAGGAATGTTTTATTTTACAGCTTGATCCAGAAAACACTAGAACTATTAGATAACTCGTAGCTATGGACAAAGAAAGAAAAGGCTAAAAGATAAGATGTACTTTGTTAATCCCAATTTGTGAAAAAAAAATGTGTTGCATCAGCATAAAACGAAACAAGGCTTTGCACATAATAACAAATCTATAAACGGTAACCTCGATAAACGTATCATAATAATAGTGTCTGGCTTGGACCAAAAGACATACTACAGAATATCAGTTTACGATGGGAAACCTCCAGTAAGTATAAAGCCGGCCTCTGACTGTCTTTCTCTTTCCCTCTGACTTTGAGCTTTCCTTTCAGACAGTTTCTCTCCAGAATCAGAGGTGTGTGAGGGCAGACTGAGAGGACGGAGTAATGTCTGCCAAATGAGACGCCACAGCTGCACATCTCTGGCCTGATTTCCCTCCCGCGCAGGTGAACTAAATTGTGACCGAGGTTACGCCCGGTGACGGTGATCATACATCTTGTGAGAGACGGACAGTTTTCAGGGAGGCTTGAAAGAGGTCGAGAGGTCGAGAGGTCACTGGAGGGATGTTTAATGAATGCCAAATGATCCTCTCTGCCACCAACGCCCTCAGGGAGACGGAAAGTGCTGTGCATTGACAAAAAGACACACACACACACACACACAGACACACACACACACACACACACACACACACACACACACACACACACACACACACACACACACACACACACACACACACACACACACACACACACACACACACACACACACACACACACACACACACACACACACACACACACACAGTGGAGCCTCGTGTTTCACATGCATCTGTTTCATACTGTTAGTGTTGGAGGTATGGACCAACCTGGAGGATTGATCCATGCTGTGAACGAGGCACTAACTGCAGCCTCGTAAAGCCTCCATCTCTGTCTTGACCTCAGAGATGTTTACCTTCCTGTTCCACCTGTGTTCCTCCCCATGCTCCACCTATGTTCCTCCCCATACTCCACCTGTGTGTTCCTCCCCATGCTCCACCTGTGTTCCTCCC
>NW_011358902.1:0-337 GCF_000735185.1 Notothenia coriiceps | reverse complement strand
GTCCATCTTGATTTCACCCATACTGTCGGGGAATAGACAGTAGAGTTGTTAACTAACCGCATCGGGAGGGATAAAGGTTTCAACCGATGGCGAGAGACAGCTAGGAAGGTAGACTACAGTGACGACCGGACGAGCAGGATTGCCCGTGGTCGCAACGAGCGGCGTGAAGTGAAGGCCCGAGGCTAGCAAAGCTAGCAAGGACCGTCGAAGCTAGCAGAGCTAACGAAGCTAACGAAGCTAACGAAGCAGCGAGGAACGCCGGTCAATCAATCAATCAATCAATGTTTATTTATATAGCCCAATATCACAAATGTTACATTTGTCTCAGTGGACTTCA
>NW_011358901.1:2078-2322 GCF_000735185.1 Notothenia coriiceps | reverse complement strand
AGACCTATCATGTTATATTTGAATAATATAGTGTAGGGCCATACCTATATAAGGTATATTATTTATACGTTTTTTTTTTCAAAATACCAAACAGATCATGAATTTTAGCCATGCCTCATTTCGCTCTATTTTGCTCTCCTCCACCCTGTCTTTGGCTGCAGCTGACCATGGCCCTCTGCAAAGGAGGGGGCCGAGTTACAAGCGTCATGTTACCATGCTGTTACCATGCCACGGCAACCTCTCA
>NW_011358901.1:0-2033 GCF_000735185.1 Notothenia coriiceps | reverse complement strand
ATTTTTGAAACCGGATGGTGTTTCTTTTAGCTAAAAATGGTTCATATTGTCAGTTAGCTGAGTTTCTTATCGTTAAAAGGGTATGGAACATTAATAGTTTCATAAATGTTAAGAAGCCCTGAGACGTAGTCTCGTAAAAAAACGGTGGGAGGGGTCCACTGGGGGGACCCTCGGGCTTAAGAGGTTAAAGGAGACCTATCATGCTATATTTGAATAATATATTGTAGGGCCATACCTATACAAGGTATATTTATACGGTTTTTTTTTCAAAATACCAAACATATCATGCCTTTTAGCCATGCCTCATTTCGCTCTATTTTGCTCTCCTCCACCCTGTCTTTGCATGAGCTGCAGCTGACCACGTCCCTCTGCAAAGGAGGGGGCCGAGTTACAAGCGTCATGTTACCATGCTGTTACCATGCCACGGCAACCTCTCATTCCCCTGATTGGTGGAGAGTTGGCCATATACTGTAGGTGGAGCTCCTCGTCACTGACGTCACACTATTTTAAAATCTGGATCAGTCTGTATCAGATCCGTTGCAGCTCCGTTTTTAGAGATTTGGGTATGGAGGAAAAGAGAGAGGGTTGTGTTTTCTGACACTTGGTGAGTTCCCTGACACACCGGGGACACATATTCATGTAAAAGATGTACAAGAGTGCATTTTGCATGATAGGTCCCCTTTAATATGTAATGGATTCAAGGATTCAAGGCTTTTATTGTCATTTGTACATAGCAGTGTAGTTATGACAATGAAAATCTTAGCTCACAGGCTCCTCCAACAGTGCAACACAATAAAATAGAATATAAGTAGTGCAAGATTATGAGCCCCTAAATTACTTCTTTATTTGCTTTTTTATGTAATACCAAAAGCAAGAGAGTGGTGCAGTGGTGACTTATTCTTTTTGGGATGACTTGGAAGTAAGCATTGCAAGGGTTCCCTCGACAAAAAGAAAACGGGAAAATTACATCATTTGGTAGCAAAAATAACGCTGATTCAGTAGGATTTACTCCCAATGATGTGTTTTTGTTAAGGCACCTTCTATGACGTCTACAAGATTATGATATTTCCACATAAGAGGTGGTGCAGGGATGACATATTACTGGGTGAGGCATATGACATAAGCCTCACCCAGAAGTTAGCGTCTCAAGGGTTCCCTAAATTAAAAAGCAATGGGACTTTTCTATTCAATTTTGTATTATTGTAAAAAAAACTAAATCTGTGGCGTGACCAAATGTCAGATATGCAAAGTTACCGACTAGCCAGTGAACATTATGTAGCATTTAGCAGCTAAAGGGTCCAATAATATGGTGGTAGGGACCAACAACAGAGCTGCAAGAGAGTGAAGAGTGGACTTGTATATGTATTAAGTCTCTTCTAATTACTATGACATAAACCAGATATCAACTTTATGAAGTGATAATATGCCTGTGGTGTGTTTACAGCCTGTGTGGCAGCCCTCACATTTACTGGGTGTATGAAAATGAACATATGTCGGGCCACTTTTACAAGGTGTTTTATGTCTACCTGCTACATATCCCACAATAAAAGACACTGCGCTTAAAATGTTACAAATAACACATATATCAACTTAAAAAAAGGAAAACTCAATCTTTACACAGGTTTCCACTACAAAACAGGGACAGGGTAAGCTGACTTTGAAGGACCTTCTTCAATTTATATTGTACTTTAGTGGTGCAAACAAAATGGCTTTTAATAAAAGTAAATGCATTGGATATGGGACTTTAAGGCCTCTTTAGGATTTGGGTAACCTCTGTGCAACGTTTGTAATCCAGCTGTAATGGGAAGACAGGAAGACGTTATACAAGATCCTCGCCCATTAGGCTGCTTACATTCCCAGCATTGTGTTGAAAGCGATTGCCACACACACACACAGACACACAGACACACAGACACACACACACACACACACACACACACACACACACACACACACACACACACACACACACACACACACACACACACACACACACACACACACACACACACACACACACACACCATGTATAC
>NW_011358900.1:0-4974 GCF_000735185.1 Notothenia coriiceps | reverse complement strand
AGCACACACCTGTGAACATCTGGGGGAAACCATTCATCAAGGGAGGGAAATATGTCAAAGAGGAGGAAGTGTGTGTGTGTGCAGAAAACTTCATTTGATGGATAGAGAGACAGACAGACAGACAGACAGACAGACAGACAGACAGACAGACAGACAGACAGACAGGTAGACAGACATGTAGACAGACATGTAGACAGACAGACAGACAGACAGACAGGTAGACAGACATGTAGACAGACATGTAGACAGACAGACAGACAGACACACAGACAGACATGTAGACAGACAGACAGACAGACAGACAGACAGACAGACAGACAGACAGACAGACAGACAGACAGACAGACAGACAGACAGACAGACAGACAGACAGACAGACAGGTAGATATATAGATGGATGGATAGATAGATGGAATACATTAAATACTTTAAAAAGATCAATAACAATTACAAATAAAATGAAAAGTAGTAAATCAAATATATTATAAAATATTCTGGATAATTAAAATAAAAAGTCAAAAATACTACAGGAAATACTACAAAGGACAGCTAATCTTTTTCATATCAAAATAAGCCAAAATAAAACCTAACTACATACATTCTGTTAAAGCTGAACATGTGCTGCTGTGCTCCTACTGTTAACCTGGCATGCATGCAATCAGAGCCCCTCACTGTTCACAAGTAAATACTGACAACAAAGACAAGAACTACAAAGGTCATGTCAGACTGTGTATGCCTGAGCATCAGGTAGCTATACTGTAGGGAAGCTACTGTAGAAATAGAATAGATGAGAAAGAGATAATGAAATGAGAAATGAGTCTTCTTGTGAACATTGTGTTGAAATCACTCCGAGCAAGTCCACACTCTCATGTACCTGCAGAACAAGGTGAGGAAAGAAAGACTTGCAGCTGCAGGGATTTCTCTCAAAGAAGCAAGCAAGAGAGAAGAGGAATTAAAATAAATGATCTGAGAAAACAGACTCTGAGAATCCCAGGCTGTGAGAAGCAAGGACTCTGGAAAGAGATCCTTTGAGAAAGAGTGAAAGACAGCAAATAAAGAGAAAAGCAATCATATCAAATGACTTTACCCTGGAACAAATCTGTCCAAATATTCAAGTATTTAAAAAAAATGCAGTTCTGGAAACCCTGAAGGGAGTTTGTAACTAAATCCGCTGCTAATTTCTCATTTAAGAAAAGGATAACAGGTCGTTAGAAAACAGTTTTGGAGGCAATAAAGACTCCATATCAAAAACCATTAACACCATCATTTCACACACATCACATTTGACTGCCTACAGATTAATTGAAACAATGTCCAACCCGATTGGAGCCCATTTTGCGCATCGCGTAAAAACGTGTTATCAGAAAGCCATGCATTCAGCGCGTGGGCTAATGCAGTACCATTTAAATAAAGAAGTAGAAGAAGAAGAATAAATGCACATGCTACTCACCACCAGGACGCATCGACCTCGGCCGTCAGCCAGCCGATTGCTACAGATAAATAAAGACATATTCCACTTGGCAATAAGTTCATATTAACCAAACTTTAAGGATCTGGACGGAGCATTTCCACGGATAAAAGAAAGAGAAAAAACATTACAGAACTCGTTGAATCTCCAAAATCAGACATGGATTACAAATATGTCATCACAGGAGAGTTGTTGGATGGAGGTTTGTGCGTAAAAACTTGCGCCATGGTTCCCAGTGGCGCAGCGCTTCTGACGGGGGAGAAGCTCAGAGAGAGAGTCTTAATAGTCCAGCGAACATTTTCTGAGAAAGCTGATGATGATGATGATGATGATGATGATGATGTGCTATCAGGTTTAAATTGCTTTACACAGGGGGTGGGCAGAGTCTCAGGAATGAAGTGAAGAAACGAGATGTCTGAGAGTATCTGTTCGGGCTGGTTTGACAGCAGACAGGCGCTGGCCCGCGTCCAGACCCGAGGAGGATGGGCTCTCTAAACTGCAGCGGCGCGTCAGGGAGGGTGGGAAGAGGGGAGAGAGAAGGGAGAAACAGAGGAGAAAGAGAGAGAGAGACAGAGAAAGATAGAAGAAAGATAGAGAAAGAGAGGGGAGAGATCATCCAGCCACAACAAGAAAAACCCCCACAAACTAGCTTAGACACTGTTTCAGGAGACAACATGGAGCTGGTTGTAGAGATTGACCGGGTTATTATCAGAAATATGACTTTTACGCACAGTTTGTTTCGTGATGACACTTTTAATCCACTCAAACTGCTCCGATGCGTTCAGGGAGAGGGAGAAAGAGAGGAGAAAGAGACAGGGGAGAGAGAGATCATCCAGCACCCTCAGCCAATGTCAGTCACGAGAAAGAAAGAAAGCCCCACAAACCAGCTCAGGTAGTGTTTCAGAAGAAGACAGAATGGAGCTGGTTATAGAGATGAACCGGGTGTTTGTACCGAACGATTACTTTTACGCACAGTTTGTTTCGTGATGTCACTTTTACGCACGACTTCATGGAAGAATAGTGCCATTTATTTGGTGTTCTTATAATAATTAGACGTCAAACTATACTTATATTAAACGTCATGCCTCCTATACAATTTGTGTGCATTAAAAATAATGTAATGTATTATATATTTACTTAGTAACGTTTTGCTCAACCAGGGCAACTTCGGATTTACTTTCCTAAAATCTTTTAGGACTTATTGGGCACAATAGTGCCATTTATAATCATAAGTGATTGTATGACTGACCAAAGTGTTCTCGTAAAGAACTTTCTGCCACCTCAATAAACCGTGTTTTCATTCAATAAGGCTCTTTTCGGCTCATTAAGGCCTTGACTTACAGACATTGCCTATTTTCTTCAGCACTTCAGGGGGACAATAGTGACATTTATTGAGTGATTTATGAAAAATAACACATCAAACTAAAGTCATTATTAACTTACTGCATCCTAAAACTATTCATGGGCCCTTGTTTATCTTTTTTACTTAAATATTTGGTAACTTTTCTGCTCATTAATGCCTAAAAAGCTAATTTAGTCAAATTTAGTGATATAATGAATAATTTGACTATAAACTGCACTCGTAATGAATTTAGCTAAATCCAAATCATGGGCATATGTTCATCTCACTTCTTATATATTTCGTTTGGCTTATTAAGGCCTACAACGTCGGTTTTACTGAACGATACTTACCTACTTGTTTCCAGGAGGTGACATTCATCAAGTGATATAAATAATTAGACAGAGGGAACATCCTGTTTCCTAACGTCAATCTGTGCCCCTTCATTTATCTAATCTCTTATATAATCGTCTTCTCATTAAAACCTAAAACATCGGATTTACTTAAAGAGCCCATTGCCAAAACCAACTCACGCGCAGGTGCCAAATACTTCTGATCCCTAAAGCATGACGCATTTGTTATTTTACAGCCTTATTCAAACCGTCCAACTAATAACTCAGGAATGATGGTTTAAAAAAAGGACAGAGGAATATTACGCGCTGATTCTCCCAAAGCAGCACCTTAAGGTGACGTGTCCATTTCGATTGGATTATCTCTGGAGGGCTTTCTGAAGTCTCCGCACCACTGTCACGCAGCATTTCCTCCATCTTTGATCTGGAGACCCTGAACACATGAGATTAATGCGCAAATTGGATTTTTTTCCCCCCATGATCCCCGTGGAAGAAAAGCCATAAAACAAGGAGATTTAGCTCTCTGCTGCTCTCAGTCCATTGAACACGACTTCATGTTGTAGCAGTTTGCATTAGAAATCCAATTTAATCGGAGTAATTTGTTCACTGCTGTACCAAATCGCATTAAGGCTGCTCCTCACTGTATTCCGGTGCATGCAACAGGAAGAGAAAGTCAATTTAACATCACCAACACGTCAGTTAATGGATTAAAGAGCCTTAAACTGTTGGTGAAAAATGTAACATGTGAAGTAAAGCGAGCTAAATCTTGAAAACAAAACATATTATCATCTTGTGTTTCAATTTCTGGACTCCTAAACGGTTACACAACTGAGTCCGAATATCTTAGGTTGCGTCTTTAATGATTTGTACTTGGCCAATATGTTTTTTTTAACAATGTCAAAGCAATTAGATTTCAAAAATTGGATCAAAAATGAAGTTTTTTTTTTACAAATGAGCTTATTGGATTTCTACCAGACAGTTAGATGAGATCAATGTCACTCGTGTTTGTTCGTTAGGGATTCAGCTGGAGTCAGGAAGCAATTAGCTTAGCTTAGCATAAAGACTGGAAGCAGGGGGGATCTGCTAGCCTGGATTTACTTGCCTAATTTTCAATAATGGCACTTATTTTGTGATTTTATGAAATATTACGCATCAAACTAAACTCAAAAATGAACTTCCTGCAGCCTAAAACTTTGTGTAGGCAACTTTTAATATTTGTTCTTAGCCTACATATTTTTTTAACTTTTCTGCAGATTAATGCTCAAACGTCAAATTTAGTCAAAGACACTTACCTATTTTAGGACTTCTTGGGCAACATTAGTGCTATTTATTTAGTGAAATTATGAATTATTAGACTGCAGCCTTGGCTGTCTACATATTACACATGCAACTAACATAAAGTTCACTTATTGACACAATGCATCTCCTTTCATACCTCACCTTAAATCAGATATAGGTCTGTGTACAGACTTTTGGAAAACATTGAGCTGGTGTGCAGGGCCGTTTCTTCCTATAGGCGGACTATGCGGGGGCATAGGGCCCCCGCGGCCACTAGGGGGCCCCAAGCTGAATTTTTTCATCCGAAAAACAAAAAAAGTTTAACTCATACACACAAAGATGAACAAAATTAGTAGAAGCGGGAGGGCTGAAGCATAGCTTGTGAAAAGTAGCCCTCCTGTGCATCATCCTAATACAGCGGCATTATTGCTTCAAAAACGTATAGAAATGAAGGGGTACAAAGAAATAAAGAACAGGAGAAAAAATGTAATAAAAGTTAGGGCAGGAACACAATAAATGCATATATATATATATATATA
>NW_011358899.1:0-2457 GCF_000735185.1 Notothenia coriiceps | reverse complement strand
GTCACCTGTTATGCAAAATCCTCTTCTTCATGTCTCTTCTACATCAACATGTGTCCCCTCTTCTTCATGTCTCTTCTACATCAACATGTGTCCCCTCTTCTCTCATGTCTCTTCTACATCAACATGTCCCCCTCTTCTCCATGTCTCTTCTACATCACCATGTGTCCCCTCTTCTTCATGTCTCTTCTACATCACCATGTGTCCCCTATTCTTCATGTCTCTTCTACATCAACATGTGTCCCCTCTTCTCCATGTCTCTTCTACATCAACATGTGTCCCAAAAAACTGGATTACCCTGATCCCACCAGAGGGGTGGATTTCCAGTGGATTACCAGAGCAAAATGTACTGTACCATTTATTTTAAAATATGTTTCAATTTAAATAAGATGGCAAGTTTGTTAACTGAAATAATACACAATTTTTAGCCTTCATGGGAAATACATTTTATTTTTCCCATTTTTGCTCACGTTTGTGGTGGCCTATTTGTTTTTCAACCAAATGTTGATGACATAAAAGTATCACAGCAAAGATTGTCAATCACAAATGTAATTTAGATTAAAACAAAAAAAAAGTCAATCATCTGTCATCACCTTTCAAATAAAAAAATATAATTAAACATTAGATGTCTCTGCAATGTGGTCTCTTGTCTTCCTTGTATTATTTTTCATGTCCACTAGATGGCGATCAATAGGATTAAAGAACCGATATTCAGGATCTAGTCATCTTGAAAAATCGTAATCTGGATCAGGCTGATCCTGAACTGCTTTGAACTCCAGGGACAACATTTGGCTGACTTGTCTGATCCTGGATCACAAAAAATGGGATTTCAAAATCTGATCGGATCTGATTGAGATTCAAAGTTTTGAACTCCTGGGCCCGATAAAAAGCGAATTGGATTATCGTTGAAATGATAAATAGGGTTTGTACATTTCATATCTGAATTGAAAAGGCAGTTTTTGATCGACTGACTGATTCAAGTACCATGTTCTGATAATGTTTCTGGATCTGAAGAAGCTTCTCGTTATCGTCGCACATTACCGTCCTCCCCACACTGTCGTAGAGTCACAGAGAAGTTTAGAAACCACGTTAGAAAAGTCAAAAGCAGTGTCCGTCAGTCCGTGGAGCGTTTCTGACCGACTCGAGTCTACATGTCGGCTCGGACGAAGGAGGCGAACATCCCGTCCTCTTGTTCCAGGAGAGTCTCCGGTTTGTCGTACTCCAAGATGTTTCCTCGCTTCATCACGATGACCAGGTCGGCCTCGAGGATGGTGTGGACGCGGTGCTGCGGACACAAAGCAGTATATCAATCAATATGTGTATAGACAAAACAAACAACAACAACATCGTAGAGGCAGGTTCCACCATGCGTTATAAAAACAACCACCAGTATAAGTGAACATGTCTTGTTTTAGAATAACTGCCAGGTGTGGAATAAACAAATAAATACATATGATGGAGTTCTAGCAAGATGAGAAGACAACATGTGAGTGGAATACAAAAGGAAATACAAATAAAATAAGATAAGATACGACAAAAGACAATAAAAATACATTCAAATTATTTACAATAAAAATTAAATTAAATGAATACCGAGCTCTACGGTGGCTTTGAGTGGAAAACAACCGTCCTAAATGTTTCTAAACTTTAATGTATAGTTTAAACCAAGTGGTCTTCTACATCAACATGTGTCCCCTCTTCTTCATGTCTCTTCTACATCAACATGTGTCCCCTCTTCTCCATGTCTCTTCTACATCAACATGTGTCCCCTCTTCTCCATGTCTCTTCTACATCAACATGTGTCCCCTCTTCTTCATGTCTCTTCTACATCAACATGTGTCCCCTCTTCTTCATGTCTCTTCTACATCAACATGTGTCCCCTCTTCTTCATGTCTCTTCTACATCAACATGTGTCCCCTCTTCTTCATGTCTCTTCTACATCAACATATGTCCCCTCTTCTTCATGTCTCTTCTACATCAACATGTGTCCCCTCTTCTTCTTGTCTCTTCTACATCAACATGTGTCCCCTCTTCTTCTGTCTCTTCTACATCAACATGTGTCCCCTCTTCTTCATGTCTCTTCTACATCAACATGTGTCCCCTCTTCTTCATGTCTCTTCTACATCAACATGTGTCCCCTCTTCTCATGTCTCTTCTACATCAACATGTGTCCCCTCTTCTTCATGTCTCTTCTACATCACATGTGTCCCCTCTTCTTCATGTCTCTTCTACATCAACATGTGTCCCCTCTTCTTCATGTCTCTTCTACATCAACATGTGTCCCCTCTTCTTCATGTCTCTTCTACATCAACATGTGTCCCCTCTTCTCCATGTCTCTTCTACATCAACATGTGTCCCCACTTCTCCATGTCTCTTCTACGTCAACATGTGTCCCCTCTTCTCCATGTCTCTTCTACATCAACATGTGTCCCCTCTTCTTCGTGTCTCTTCTACATCAAC
>NW_011358898.1:0-6262 GCF_000735185.1 Notothenia coriiceps | reverse complement strand
TGGATCCCCCGGAGAACATCAATGTGCACTCCACCAGAGGAATGTCCTCCTCCAAGGCTTTGCATGGAGGAATGTCAGTGGAAGACATTTGCACTGCTGCATCTTGGTCTTCCCTCTGTTCATTTATTCAATTGTATTTGAGGGATGTCTCCCATTCCTCTCTGACACACCCTGTGCGGAGTGTCTTGTCAGAGTGAGTGACGTCAGGGATCCAGCTGTGCGCCTCTCTCCTGCCTCTCGGCACGCGGAGAGCGGCCCTTTTTCCCTCTTATGAGAGGGATGTTTCCTTTTTTTCCTCTGACACATTTTTGGTACGGAGTGTCTTGTCAGAGTGAGTGACGTCGGGGATCCAGCTGGGCGCTCTCCTGTCTGTCACGCAGAGAGCTGCTGTTCCCCTTCTTTTGTCACTGGGCAAGGTGTGACCTTCGTCTCCACTTTCTCACAGCGGCTGGGTATCTATTGTTCCCAGTCCTTCATCCCGTCAGGGAAGATAGGCATGTTTTGCTATGTTCCAGGGACGGTGATGCGCCATTACGCATGGCACAACAGGCATGGGGTGTTATTGAGCAGGTGTGTCTGTGCTTCTAGTGCCGGGCGGATCCAGTGGGGCGCAGACTATCATGCTTCGCCCTTAACCCAATAGCGATAGCCTTAGAGCGCAAAGCCATATACGAAATAGAACTGTAGTTACCTACTGTAACCCCAGCTTCTATGAGTAAATGGCGCAGCCCTCTAAGCGCTGGGCCCCACTGGCTCTACGAATAGCTGAAGAAAAGTTATTTGGTATGGGAGCAGATTGTCGGGTCTCCTTCCTATTTATACCGGAAGGAAGCCTGAGGGTGGGGCCCACCTTGCGGGTGGGCGTGGACTACAAGTGTTTCAGTGCTGCGCGGGGGCGCAGGGGGATTACCCAATATCGATAGCCTTAGAGGGCTACGCCATTTACTCATAGAAGCTGGAGTTACAGTAGGTAACTTCAGTTACAGTAGGTAGCTTCAGTTCTCCCTCCTTCTTCTCCCCTTTGTTTTGTGTTTGTTATTGTCTGTCTGTCTGTCTCTGTGTCTGTCTTCCTGGCCGGGCGTGGATGTACCACTTCAGTTTCCCGCCAACTCACCTCCTCAGCTGTTGCTCATCATCCGGATTACACTACTCACCTTCACCTGCATATATACCCGGTTCCTTCATCCAGTATTCACCAGTTCGTCGTTTCACCACGCTGGTAATACGACTTGGTAAATTAGCTGTAGCTAAACTATACTCTCTGTGTTCTTGTAATCCTTACCTTGTGCTCTCTCTGTCCAGTATCCGTCTGCCTACTCCTCTGCCTGCCACGTCCAGCCATCAACCCCTCGTCTGTGTTCCTCCGTGCTTCCACGCACACCGGCTCAATCCTGTCTACTCTCGCCAGCTCAGAATCCTCGGCTCATCTCGCCAGCGTACCTCCGTGCTTCTCCGCACCTCCGCTGGTGATAAACCCTGGCCCTGGATTAAGTGGACATCTTATCCCTGTTTTTGTCTCCTGAAGGATTTTTTTGGTTAATAAACCTTTTTTACCACATCAATTCTGTCTCCTCGTCCTGGTGTTCAGCATTGTGAGTTCAATCCTGTAAAGCTTGTGGAGAGCGTAACAGTACGAACTGGTCAAAATGAACTCCGCTGACACTGGATCGGATCCCGCCGCTGTCCAGCACGCCCTTTCTCATCAGGGAAATCTTCTGGGCCAACATGAGAAGATGATCCGAGCCTTAGTTGACAGCAATCAGTCCATGGCACTACACATCTCGAACCTTGCTGCTCAAATCTCTGACGTCTTTTGCTGCATTTCCTGCCCCCTCCAATCCACCTCTGGAAGAAACTCCTTCTTTACAAGCAGCTACATTCAATTGATGAAGTGCCTCAATATTTATGATATACTGTAAATTATTCTGAACTGGGCCGCTAAGCAGAATGCTGATACTTGACAGTTTGCTTAAGTAACATTTTACATTTTTAATAGCTGGTAGCAAGGAAACACAGGAAATACTGGAGGCAAACAGTGATCACCTCAGACATAAAGGACGAAGTTACACATAAAAAATGTCACCTTCCTTTTTATTGGGGTGCAACAAAAGAAGGAGTAATGGATCTAACTTGTTATAATATACTAGCTGTTAAAAAGAAGAGAAGTATTGTTTAATTAATTACTAAGCAACGATTGGACTGTGGCATTCAGCCAAATTCTTTGTTTGTTGTGCAAACTTGATATCAGATAAAATACTGTCTATTGTGGGTATGGACATGTGTCACTAGTTCAAAGAATGTTAGTTGTTTGCATTTTAGTTGTATGGCCAGAGACAAAATACAGAGAATACTGTGAAAGTGTCCGAGTGATTGTTATAGACACCTAAAGACTCTTTTGACTATACACGCTTGGTTTTTCTTTTTTTTGGTCTGTAAATGTCTAGCCATTCAACCACAAGTAAAAGTTGTCCCACTGAGCGTGCAATGTTAGGTGTGGGCCAATCTCGTACTGTTAGTTAATGTGTCCCTCCTCAAGTAATACAGAGAGAGAGACCTTGTATATTGAGCCAGTATCGAAACACAAGCCAACTAAACTCTTCAAAATGCTCCGCCCAAAATAACATTATTTTTACAAACAGAAAAGGGGTCTATATCAGTGGTTCTCAACTGGTGGGTTTTTGTTTTTTCTGGGGAGGGAGGGAAAGTCAAACTTTTATTTTGAAGGCCCGATTTTCTAACACTGTGCATGCAGTAGGCGTTGGACTGAAAGTACCGGAGACCATAAACGGTTTTGAAAACTTCTGTCATGTAGTGATCATCTTCTCAATAAAACGTCTTTGCTTATGTTTTTTCGAGTCTTCTGGCCAATCAGAATCAAGATCGTTGCCAGAAGTCCCCACGGAGAATAACTTTGCGGTAGAACTATTCTTTATACATCCATGGGTACAACTTCAGATGCAAATGAACACATAATGAAATATGACCCCCGGTTTGATGATTGACAGGTCACAGAACAATGGGAGCTATCTACCCTTACCCACAATTTAAAGTAATTCACACAGACTCCTCTTTGCTCTTCTCTATGTGTGGAGCAGCAAATTCAGCTTCAGAACAAAGTGAAAAACAAACAATGGCATAAAATATTATTAATATGTCGTAATACATCTATTTATTTCCTTCTCAGAGTGTACCAGAATGGGTAGTTTATATGTTAGTATTTTAAAAAATCTCCTCGGGGACAATCCCCCCAGACCCCCCTTCTGGGGTTAGGTTTTCAGCACGTGTGCCTTTTTATGTTATACAGTTCAGCTTTGATTCCATCATCTCATTAAACCTTATTTAAAAGCATTCTTTAGTTCTGTGAAGGGATATAAGGGATATATGCAATTAATATTGTATGCTGCAAAGCGTATATATTACTGCAGGATTTTTTGTTGAATAGATTTGAGTGGTTACAAATTTCGGGTCGCGATCTATTGACTAAGGAAAAAGTGGGTCCCGAGGCCTGACCAGTTGAGAATCACTGGTCTATATGATACTTTTAGACACTTCTAAACTTAACTCTAGTTTACTCTAGGAATATTTCACAAGGATTGTTCCTCTTTCTGAACTGAATTAGTGTTTCCTGATTCCCACAGACAACCCTCCTAAGATGAGCACCGGAACAATAGCATTGCAGGTGGGAGATGTAAATGATAACTGCCCAACACTGACCAAGCAAAAAGAGCACATCTGCTCGGACACTGAAATACTTACCGTCACGGCAATGGATCCCGATGGAGACCCAAACTCAGCCCCTTTCAACTTCCTTGTTGCGTCTGGGAAAAGCCAGGGGGAGTGGAGGGTTGAACCTTTAAATGGTATTATACCTTGTTTTTATTTATCACAAGTTAGTTTTGCTATCTACCCTTGAACCAATGGTTTAATCTCAAATCACTTTCAGAAGACAGTACTGACCAGGGATTGCTGCTGCAAATGTTTGATGAAAAGGGCAAATTGTGATTGTGGATTCCTTTTCAATATCAGTTAGTTGATCTGTTTCAGGGGGAGAGAAAATATTTCAGACATGTTTGCAGAACTCAGTAGGGCTGCCATTGGTTCCATGTCCTCTATTGTTTGGGGTCCATTTCCATCTAGTGCTTTAACATTGAATAAACAAAACCTATGTTCATGACGAAAAGGTTCCGTCAACGTAAGAAAAGGCAGAATGAAAATCTAAAAATCCACTAGCTTCTTCTGCAAGGGAACAGTAACCCTCTTTCTTGCGCTCAGGTACCAGTACGTCCCTCAGGACTCTGAAAGCACTCTGGCCGGGTCACTACCAGGTTGTCTTCATTATTGAGGACCAGCAGGGCCTCGACTGCCCAGACCCTCAGTACCTGGACCTGCACGTGTGCTCCTGTGAGAAAAGAGAAACTTGCACAGCAGATTTAGATGGTAGAGCAGCTTTTCTCAAGGAATCCTCCTCTACATTTGGAGGACTCGGAGTTGGTGCACCGATCCTTGGATTTTTCTTACTGCTTGGTGAGTAACAGTGTGACAACAAATGTATGCCTACTGTTACAACCCGGCTCCTGGGCTGCAACATAAAGCGGGGAGGCGAGACGAGGGGTATGATATAATGTTCATTTATTCAAAACAAACAAATAAACAAACAAACAAACAAACAAACAAAAGGAACCAGCAACAGGTCCCTGACGCTGGCACGGGGAAAGTGCCCAGAGGAGACCGAGAGCGACGTATACGGCTGGATTCTTTCTTGAAGGCTTCCGGCCAGGTGTAGCTCATCAAGGCTTATGCAGCTCGTCACACAGGTGCAGCTCCTCAGGCAATGGAACCTGCAAACACAAACACACACACAACCAGACGGCACCCCACATGGTGTGGAGGGTTCGTCACACTACTGGAATGTGGTCAAACCAGTATGTACATTTATTAGTTTAGGGTTAGGCTTAGGGTTGTATATGGTTGATTCATCATCAAAAATATTCGGTATGTGCGGTGTCCATCTATATGATCGTTTTGATTTTTATTCTTTGTAATTTTCCAGCATATAACATAACATGGCTAGATAATCATTTGAGTAGCAGAAGAGAATATTTTTTTATTTTTGTGTGTGAAATGTAAAGGTTTGCCTTCTTTTTCTTTAGTTGTAGGTCTCTTACTGATGACCTGCTCGTGTAAAGGAGCATCTGGTGCTTTTACTGATCTTCCTTTTGACACCAAAGAACACTTGATGGTGTATCATATAGAGTGCCGGGGCGAGAACAAGGTGAAAATAGAGCACACAAAGACTCAACTATTCCTTGCTGAAGTGCTAAAAAATGTACCAAAGATACATTTGTTCATACCAGAACCCTTACAACAGTATCTCCATTCCAGCCTAAAGCCACTGTCACTTTACAGCCATGGCAGTGCAGGTGTGTGTCTCTGATTTAAATATATATGTCTCTTTCCAATCCATTGTCTTACATTGGGAAATGGAAATCTGTAAATCAGCTCATAATTTGTTTCAGGTAAATCAACTTCAGAGTCAGAACACTGGAATACCCCTTATTTAAATCATTAGGTCCCAAACTTTGTTTAATGCACTAAAAGCCAAATCCAGAGTTGTTTTTCCTCGTCCATTCATTTGACTTTGAAGCATTTGAATTATTTTCTACGTCACAGAAGTGGTGCTCCGCTTAGTGGTCAATTTTCCACCTATCAGGGGAATGTGGGGTTGGGCCACGGCCGGCCATTGCCGCTCGAAAGCACTGGAGACTATGTAGTACATATGCCAGGCCTGTAAGTGGCGCTGTAGTCTGCCACAAAAGCAGCGAAGAAGACTTCCCGCGCATGGTTGCCATGGTTGCCCTTCTGTTTATTCTCCGCTGTGGCTCTTTTTCTCCCTCCCCGAGGCAAGCGTTTGCTCCTGTAATTCAATGCAATCCCTCCCCGTCGAGGCAAGCATTGTAATCCTCTCCGGTAATCCACCAGCAGATGACAAACAACCACCTCTCCGCCCCTTCCAAGGAACGAGGGGGACGTGCAGCAGAGTTTCAGTTAGATTTTTTTTCGCCGGTCAACATGTCCGTTAAAGTTTAAATCTTCCGGACACAATTAGAAAAGTGCCGGTCAAAGGTCTTCTTTGTTATTTATTGAGCTTTAAAACAAATGAATAATGAATTTATATAATCATATAAGAATAAAACACGGAGGACGGAGATCTCTTTTTTTCCCCCTCTTCTGAGAGCCTAGCAGCTGATCTCAAAGCACGCTC
>NW_011358897.1:0-2043 GCF_000735185.1 Notothenia coriiceps | reverse complement strand
CTGCTATCACCCTGGAGTGAGATGAGTCTATGATACTGGACAGTTTTTGTTTTATTCTCATCTAAAAACAGGGATGATAGTTCATATATGAGACTTCAAAGGTCTTTTATTTTGAAACTGTACATCAGAATGTCCTGATTTCTTCTGAGTGACTAGATGGGGTGTCCTGCTATCACCCTGGAGTGAGATGGATCTATGATACTGGACAGTCTTCGTTTTATTCTCATCCAAAAACAGGGATGATAGCTCATATATGAGACTTCAAAGGTCTTTTATTTTGAAACTCTACATCAGAATGTCCTGATTTCTTCTGAGTGACTACATGGGGTGTCCTGCTATCACCCTGGAGTGAGATGGATCTATGATACTGGACAGTTTTTGTTTTATTCTCATCTAAAAACAGGGATGATAGCTCATACAATAGAGATTTCAAAGGTCTTTTATTTTGAAACTGTACATCAGAATGTCCTGATTTTTTCTGAGTGACTAGATGGGATGTCCTGCTATCACCCTGAAGTGAAATGAGTCTTTGGAACTGGACAGTTTTTGTTTTATCCCATCTAAACACAGAGGGAGGATTTTTTTTTAATCTACCGTAATGCATAGGATATTCGCGCACCGCAATATCACGTGAGGGCTGGCTTGACTAAGTTTTCCCGAGTGGAGGCTGGCTTGACCGCAGTTAGTTTAGCATACTCAGCCGGACTCAGCCTGGTTGTTCCTGGCCCTAGAACCACGATTTTATGGGGCCATTACATCACCAGAAGTCCCAATTTAAGGGGTCATTTCTCCCAAAAAAAAATGTTTTACTCACTATATCAACAGCCCCACCAAAAATATTTTCCACCAGCCGCCACTGAACAAGACAGATGGGAACACCGCAGTGAGACCTCTCAGATGTCATTATTTTAGAGACACTCGTGATGTTTTCTGGCACGGGAATTGTAAGATCCATTTAAGTCATGTTTAAGTTCAAGCGATTGTGTGTATTTACCGTTTAAACCAAAGGGTGTGTCATGTCCAGGTTTAGTTTTACATGTAACGAGATTACGTAATCAACATATAAAAAAAAGGTACTCGATTACAATTACATTAAAAATAAAAATAAGTAATCAGATGAATGTTCAAAAACAGCATAGAGATTTATAGCAGGATTACAGTGTTAGGCTACAATACTTTTGGAAAAAGATCAATATGTAGACATTATGAATGAATTTTCATTATGGATTATAATTTAATTATTTTTTATAAATACATATTAAGCTTAAATAGCATTTCTAAACTATCACTGTTGCAACATTTTTGATGTAGTAACAGTTAAAGCAAAATCCTCTTTTCATGTTTTTTATACATAAATATGTGTCCCCTCTGCGTTAAAAGATTCTGAAAGTTTCAGGAAAAAATATTCCCTCTCTTTTTGTCCTGATATATTTGTATAAAAACCTGTCTGAAAATGAGCTGATCAGATTTTGGCCACTCTATGATGTCATAACGATTTTTTGGCTTGTAAGCATTAGCCAATAACCAACCAAGGTATAGCTTTTCCATGCTGGGTGGCGTGCTCCCTCCTTCCGATAGATTATAAAAGAAGCCAACATTTCTGAAATTCTCGATTTAACCTTGATGTGTTTTGACAGTCGCAGCCCTTCACTGTCTGAGGAGCAGCAACCGCGGCCAATTATCTATCCGTTAGGGCGCTTTCATGTCTCCAAGATGTTTAGTCACAAATGTTCGTATTGTGCCCCGGTGTCACAGCTTTTCATGCTCCCGCTCTGTCACCCGTCCACGTCATTACATTCCCTTTCAGCGAAGAGGAAAGAATGAGGGGCGAGGAAGAGGATGGGGAGGCCGAGAGAGATAGTAGAGACAGTCCTGTCGACTGACATTTTGTCTGGGTGTGCAGGCTTTTGTGAGCTGGGGGACACAACACGGGGAGACCACACACACACACACACACACACACACACACACACACACACACACACACACACACACACACACACACACACACAGCTGTAAACTCATGGTTTGTGCTGGTTGTAT
>NW_011358896.1:7748-9736 GCF_000735185.1 Notothenia coriiceps | reverse complement strand
CTTAAGGGACAACTTGAATGCTTTTTTTCTTTTTTTTCTCTTAATGCATTGCATAAAGATCGGATCGGGAAAAATCGGTATCGGCAAATTGTCAAAATCAAATGATCGGAATCGGATCGGGAGCAAAAAAAGGTGATCGGGACATCCCTACTTAGTGACATCCCAGGTATATATTTCCAGCTTTCAAAATGTTTCGTTGAGCATGTTTGTGTTACCCATAGTACAAATAATATCACTTTCAAAATCTGTTATGACGTTTTTTGGGCGATTTTGGGTCCAAAATGTTCCTATAGTAGTATGTCAAAATGCAAAAGATAACTATCAGCTTATATAGATGAGGTTGTCTTGAAAAAATAGATACCAAACATTGACATGCTAAACACTTCTTAATGGGGTTTATTAAGACAAATCAAAAGTATGGGAAAACGGCCAAATTAGCCCAGGACTGTAAAGGGTTAAATAAAGAATAACATCTCAAATTAAAGAAACTAGAATTGAAAACAGACGCGTTTTCCGACTCACCTTCCCAGCGGAGCGTCCTCGGGGTTTCCCCCCGGGACAGGGTAGGGGGCGCAGGACTCATCGGAGGGCGTGGTGGGGGAGGAGCTGGGCAGGTAGACGGCCGTCCAGAGCATCAGGTTACGCACGTGACACACCGGGTGCAGAACCTGAAACAACAACAACATTATTAACTTGGGAAATACAAATAATAATAGAAAAGTATGTTATGATGTTAAACCAACTTCATCCTGTCATTTGTAAGTTTGAGTTGAAAACGTGATGAATAAACGTCTTATTTCAGTCAAAGAGAAGCTCTTTTGTCTAGTTTTAGCTAATGAACATATCAACAGGTTTCTGACTCCCAAGAACTGCTGACTCAGTAAGTTAACAATAAAAAATAAAAACACAGCATCAGGTTACGGACGGGACACACCGGGTGCAGAACCTGAAACAACAACATTAACTATGGAAATACAAATAATAGTAGAACTTCAAAACATCAGCTGGTTTCTGACTCCCAAGAACTGTTGTTGTTATTGTGTACTCAAGTCAGTAAGTTAACAATAACAACAATACAGACTATCATTTTTAAGCGCGTATTTTTAGTTTTCTTTTTGTGTCAACAATATTGCATGTTGCACGAAGTCTAAGTCGTGGAAAAATGTTTGTTAATGACCATTCTTTTGTCATATTTGTGTAAAAACCCTGCCTCACAGACCTAGAACAAACACAAACAAATCCAGTAACCACATAAAAGCAAAAGTTTCAGACAATAAAAGGACTTTAGGAACTGCGTGACTCAACTTTCCCAAAAAGCAATTGAAGAATTTTTATGGAAGTCTATGTTACCCTATTTATTTAACATCTTTAACGTATTCTATCCTGTCTCTGGAGTTTTAACCAGCTTTAAAGCAGAACTGTTTCTCAGTGACGGAGGACAGTAATGGAGGACGTACGATCTCAGAGTGTGAGGAGTACAGCATGTTCCTCAGCGTCCGATTGGCCGGCCTCAGCAGCGACCACACGCTGCAGGTCCGCTCCTGAACGTGCCGGTCCTCACGCTCCTTCCCACTGTTACACAGGAAGGTGCCGAACAGAGCGGAGTAGGTGTGCTGCACCAGCTTCACCTACACACACACACACACACACACACACACACACACACACACACACACACACACACACACACACACACACACACACACACACGTTTGATAATAACAGCAGGAGTAACTGCACATTAGTGGCTCACAATCGGAAACTGACGTTGAGCGGAAGATGATGGGCAATAAAATATCTCAGTAATGTTTAACCACCTCCGAGGAAACAGAGTAATTGAAAACCACTCAGAACAAATGAGAGTTCCTGAAAACCATCTTCACTGACTTCATGAAGTAGCAGCTGCTTGATGTAACAAACCATGAGGGGAAATACAACATACTAAAATAAATGTAAAAAAAAGTAATCAGATATAAAAACAACTACTA
>NW_011358896.1:5544-5852 GCF_000735185.1 Notothenia coriiceps | reverse complement strand
CAAATACCTGTACTTTCTACTTCTTACATGTTGAACACAAATACCTGTACTTTCTACTTCTTACATGTTGAACTCAAATACCTGTACTTTCTACTTCTCACATGTTGAACACAAATACCTGTACTTTCTACTTCTCTCATTTTCCAAACAGCTGGTTCCTTTAGTCTGAATGTGTGTTTGGTGGCGTGATCATTATTATTTAGAGTCATTGCGTGCCTATTGATTTGAACACGATCCGTGTATCCATCATTTCCTGGTCTTCTCTAAAGAAGAGGGACCAATGAAAACGTTGTCATGTTGCCGTTGGT
>NW_011358896.1:0-5499 GCF_000735185.1 Notothenia coriiceps | reverse complement strand
TGTTGCTGCATAAGGGTGGAGACTATATGTGCGCCCTGTACAAGAGTAATTAGCATACACCAATTAAACGACCACCAAAATGAAAATTTACTTTGCGTCACAAAAGACGGGATTTATACACGGTTGATGTGTAAATAAATACTTCGACGTTCGATGAAAACGTGTGATCAAATTCACTATGTGGGACAAATGAACTCCAAAAATCACATCAAGAGATGATAGGACATATAATGGGCAAACTCTTTCAGTCGTAAACTCCAAAACAACCTTTTTTGGTTGTTTAAGGAGAAAAAAACAAAACTATGGAGCAGGAAGCGCCTCCTATATAATCCCAGACTAAACTCGAGTTCGGCCACTGCTCACTGACAAAAAATTGGTACATTACAAAAGAACACGGACAAAAATATTAGCCAGGAGTGGAGGAGACTGGAGGAAAAAAGAACTGGACGCAAGTCACAACCTGAGAGTCTAGGTACCAGTGCAACACAAAAGGAGGGTCGTCCGGACGCGTACCTCAGCGCCTGTATGCATGGAAGAAGTCCGCCGAAGAAGTGCGCGTTGAGGTATGGAATAGAAGCTAGGGAGTTAACGTGTTGTCTTCCATCTGCCAAACACATCGCTATCCTTCGCTGTTAGGACTAAGACTCCCCGCAAGGGGTAGAACGTCGCTCTGAGATGCTAGTAGACGGAGAAATCTACAAAATTTGAACGTGAAATAAGTACACGTTCCGTTCTTTCACATAGGACAATGCGTGGAAAGTTGGTCGTAAGTCACGAAATGTTTTTACGTTTACAGTAAGTCTTTTACGGGAAACTGTGCCCCCGTCAGCAGGTGGTTAGATACCAGATCAACATGACCCCTCACTGTTAGGTTCAAGGCATGTCTCTTTGAAGTTGACATAGTGGAGATACCAGCCGAAGGAGAACTTTTGAACGCATGGAGGGCGAAGACTCTATAGTAAGTTTATCTCGAGAGAGCCCGGAACGTGTAAGTCTGCTACACACATGTACAGCGAGGGACCCACAAATGTATGAGACGAGATGGGGTTACACAGCGAGTAGACTACATCGCGCGACTATCAATATAGCAAACTATTGGATAAATAAAAATGAATACAATTCAACAAATATTGAGAATAGACAATCTAACTACAGAGAGACAGTATGAAATTTGATATTATAAAATAGAAGCTGACTAAACAATTGATTACGTGCGGTAGTCCAACACTATGGTCAATTTAATTAAACATTACCAACAATTACAAAGATCGGTGATGATAACATTAACATTATAATACTCTACAACAGTAATCGTCGGAGAAACACGACACAACAGTTTTGCAACTAGTCGCATTGTATAGCATCACATGGATGTTCGTCGATTTTATGGAAGGAAATAAAGAGTGAGAAGACAATGTAATAACTAATCTTCATACACCTATTAGAGATTGAAGAGTAGACAAGGCGTACGGAATGAATTAAACATAGCGACACGTTTATCAATCATGCTACAACGAGTTAACCCACGCGTGGGTGTACGGGGGCTTCGAATTACAGACGTCGTTTTTGGTATATCTTATATATTACTTTATTAGAGTTTTATTATTTGAAATCATGACTAGGTAGCCATAGATACTATACAATCAACAATAATAGATAGTAAAATAGAGAAGCGAATATAACTGAAACAGAAGTATTAGTTTCTAGTTAACAAATATTTTTTTTCCTAAGAACTAAAGACGGTTTTTATGGTACTAAGACGGTAACGGACGTTGTCGTCCGAGCGAAACCCGCCCGGAATCGGCTTGCGAAGAAACGAAGATACAACCTAGAGACTGCAGGAACCATCTAACCGAGAATAACTATGCCATGTTACTGCCAGTGTTGACCAAACGTTTACATAGCGGGACGCAAGGAAACGGTCAAGTGAAGAAGAGCTAAATGACTCGCCCGGGTCTAGCACAAAATGAAGTGGGTCGTCACACTGTGACCAAATTCTGTCTGAAGCGTGTCTATTACCAGGTCGGAATGTCGTAATTGAGTTATTGTTAATAAATTAAACCAATAAAAATAAATCGGAATAATTAATTCGTCGTCTGGTAAAAGTCTGCTTTAGGTGTCTGATTAGTGACTCAAAGCTAATTCAATATTGTAATATAAACAATCAATAGAATCTTGTAAAATTTATTAATAGGTACAGATCCTCGTACAATCAGAGACCTCACTTCTACTAGCTCTAAGACAAGCTACCATATCGTGCACCTGCTGTAACAGACAGGGTACTAAAAACACACATCTTGAGAAAACGGTTATGGCCCTACTCACACCTCGTCACACACGTAACACCTAGACTTCCTAGTAAGCCGCTACGGCATTTTTACTCAACACCGTATCCGACTAATATACATTCACAGACAGATTACAAACAAACTGGTCCATAATCGCGCAGAAGGATCGATAAAACAATCTACGAACTTTTTTGCCCCAGCAAATGATGTATACCTGATCTCACACCGTTACACTTTACTTCTTACATGTTGAACACAAATACCTGTACTTTCTACTTCTTACATGTTGAACTCAAATACCTGTACTTTCTACTTCTTACATGTTGAACTCAAATACCTGTACTTTCTACTTCTTACATGTTGAACTCAAATACCTGTACTTTCTACTTCTACATGTTGAACACAAATACCTGAACTTTCTACTTCTTACATGTTGAACACAAATACCTGTACTTTCTACTTCTTACATGTTGAACTCAAATACCTGTACTTTCTACTTCTTACATGTTGAACACAAATACCTGTACTTTCTACTTCTTACATGTTGAACTCAAATACCTGTACTTTCTACTTCTTACATGTTGAACTCAAATACCTGTACTTTCTACTTCTTACATGTTGAACACAAATACCTGTACTTTCTACTTCTCATATTAATCAAAACATATCTCTTCACACTCGCATATCCACCCTGATCATTATCCATCACACATTTGGTTATTTGATTGATTTATATACTGCATTGTCATTGTCTTGTTTATGTTTCTTATGCTGGTGTTATCTATTGTGTATCTTGTTTTTTATGTGTTTGTACGGCGACCTTGAGAGCCTTGAAAAGCGCCTATATAAAATAAATGAATTATTATTAATTAAAAAATGATACAAAAATTAAATACGAAAATAAGCTAAAATATTTTTTCAAAATAATAACTACTAGAAGAACTCGTCTCTGTGACTTTGAGGAGGGAGCTCAGCACTGTTACGCACCAGGAAGGCCTCGTTGAACTCGAAGGAGCAGGGGAACTGCCTCTGCAGCTGGTGCACGCAGTCGAGCCACTGCAGGAACACGGGGCAGCGCTCGTTCACGTCCTCCGAGTTCTCTCCGTGGCCGCAGCGGTCCGCAAACTTATGGCCGAAGTCCAGCCAGTCGGTCTCCACCAGAACCTGGAAGCCCTGCAGGAGGACGGCACGAGATGTTAAAGAATATATGAGAACATGTAAAGAACAGGGTAATAATGACATAAGCAAAATTATATAAATTCAACAGTGTTTTCATTAATTTACAGACATTAAATCCTTAGAAACACAAGGGGAATTAAAACAATAATACATTTAAATAATAATAATAATAATGATTAGAGAAAGAATTATCCCAAATTATACTGTTATTTAATTAAACAACAAAAATATACATTATAACACAACATAAAAACACAAAAATGCCCCCAAATAATAAGAATTAAAAAGTATAACATACGTCACAAGGTCTTAGATCTAAGGACTTGTTACTTTACAGCTTTAGGCTTTGAACGTAATATATGAATGCACACAGAAAGATACACAAAGGTATTTCAGGACTATAAAAAAAGACAATAAATGCTTAAAAACTGTGTGAAATGTGAAATTTAAACAACAATAAATAAAACGAATAATAATAATAATAATAATAAATTGAGAACAAGTAAAGAACATGATGATAATGACATAAGTTATCCACACAAAATTATGTAAATTCAATTGTTGTTTTAAAATGTTCATTATGGTAACAATAGGAGAGTTTTCATTGGAAAATCCCCAAAGTAATAATAGTATAAATTGCCAACAAAGTCCAGATTCAGTTATGGGAACGAGAGGAATATTAAAAAAATGTCCAAAATAATAAAAATAAAAACGTATAACAAAGGCCAGTGTCAGTTACAGAGGTGGGAGGTAGTGGAGTACAAATACTTTGTTTCTGTACTTGAGTAAATGTTTCTGGTATCAGTACTTTACTCCACTACTTAATTTTCTGACCACTTTTTACTTTGACTTCTTACATTTAGAACACTAATACCTGTACTTTCTACTTCTTACATGTTGAACCCAAATACCTGTACTTTCTACTTCTTACATGTTGAACCCAAATACCTGTACTTTCTACTTCTTACATGTTGAACTCAAATACCTGTACTTTCTACTTCTTACATGTTGAACTCAAATACCTGTACTTTCTACTTCTTATATGTTGAACTCAAATACCTGAACTTTCTACTTCTTACATGTTGAACACAAATACCTGTACTTTCTACTTCTTACATGTTGAACTCAAATACCTGTACTTTCTACTTCTCTCATTTTCCAAACAGCTGGTTCCTTTAGTTTGAATGTGTGTTTGGTGGCGTGATCATTATTATTTAGAGTCATTGCGTGCCTATTGATTTGAACACGATCCGTGTATCCATCATTTCCTGGTCTTCTCTAAAGAAGAGGGACCAATGAAAACGTTGTCATGTTGCCGTTGTTCAGCATGGAAACATTCATTGTGTGGTGTGTGTGTGTGTGTGTGTGTGTGGTGTGCTGTGTGTGTGTGGTTGGTGTGTAAGTGTGAGTGTTGTGCTAAACATAACATGATAGAGAATGATAGAATTGAAAACAGTTCTTCGTTTATTTATTTTAAACTGACAGCAATTTAATTTCCAATTTTGAGTGGGTAAACCCTTTACAAACGCAACGTCGTCGTATTTTTCTCTTCCGTAAAACATAAAAAAAGCGACCAAAATAGAAAGGAGTGGGAGAGAGAGGGCGCTTACAAAACTCTCGTGAAACGTCGCTAGTAGCTGGAGCAAGCCTGCGGGGCACTAACAGACCGTCTCAAGCGGACGTTGCGGAGCAAGGGCTGTGCTCGTACCTCTCGTAGGCGGAGTTGTCTGTGACGCGGTTTATCAGAGACTGCCTGGGTCCAGTCTAGCCACACCACACACACACACACACACACACACACACATAGGGTCTCGACGTCTCTCATGTGTGTAGGAAAGGAGTTCATCTTCAAGTCTATGAACACGAATTTTTTATGAGAACCACCCTGTCATTATTCATGACTATTTAAGAAAGGAGTTCACTTTCATTTCCTTGAAACTTTACATGAAGTCATTTTTCATGGTATTGATCGTCGCACAAAATGTTCTATGCGACTGGAGGGATATAATTTCTCTGTTATTACATAACAATC
>NW_011358895.1:0-298 GCF_000735185.1 Notothenia coriiceps | reverse complement strand
ATGATGTCTGAATTGATATTAGGTGGACATAGGGACAACACATTTGCTGTACCTGATACAGAAGCACTGACTGCTTGTCTGATTTTCTGAATTTTGTCAGTGAAGAAGGAGGCAAAATCATTGCACGCCCTGGTGGATAGAAATTCAGAGGCTACTGACACTGGGGGGTTAGTTAGTCTGTCGACGGTAGCAAACAAGGCAAATGCGTTGTTTTTGTTTTTGGTAATGATGTCAGAGAAGAAAGACTGTCGTGCGTTTTTCAATTCCAAATTATAAAGGCCAAGTCTCTCTTTATAGA
>NW_011358894.1:0-748 GCF_000735185.1 Notothenia coriiceps | reverse complement strand
GGTAACCTGGAAAGAAATCTCTGCGTGAGAAATACAAGGTGTGGCGTGTGAGCGTGTGAATGGAGTGAAATGCGTGTGTCTCACGCCAAATGAGACTTGAGAGCTCTGCCTTTTGTATCTAACATGTTTACAACGCCTTTGCCCTGTACGTTTGAATATCCATATTTCTGCGAACCAATTAACAGTTCTCTCTTACATTCAAGATGCAAGGCATCATTAGCTTTAAAGCTTAAGTCCCAGGCTCCTCAAACAGAGCAACATGAATATATATAGGACATAGAACAAATAAAACACATCAAATGGTGCAAGAGAATGTTTTGAGATGTGCAAGTAAATACAAATACAATTGAAAAAGTGCAAGAAGAGTCTATATACAAGTACATGGAATATGATATAAGATAAGACAAGACTTTATTTATCCCGAAGGAAATTGTTGTGCCAGAGTTACATACAATAAAAACAGCAGCATAATAGTAAAGTACACTAATGGCGCACTCCCACTACAGCGCGTAGCGCGGTTTAAACGGCCCGTTTTTGGTTGCGTTTCCACTTAGCGTAGTACCGGCTAGCGGTCACAGTTTTTCTGGCCCCATAAAAACGAGGTTCTTTCCGGGCCAACAACCAGGCTGAGTATGCTAAACTAAGCTGGCTACAACTACAACAAGATGAACATATTTTACCGCGATTTAATTGTAATACACGTTTCTAAATGATGCCAAAGTAACAACATACTGATACTGGTTAGTAA
>NW_011358892.1:0-2905 GCF_000735185.1 Notothenia coriiceps | reverse complement strand
AAATATCGCTAATAGTGCTGATTTAAACGATTGGTGTTAGACTTGTGTTTTGTTTAGGTACAAATCTCTCTATCTCTCTCTATCGATATATCTGTAATGTTCTGTCCTATGAACATATAATTGTCTACATAAATCAGGGGTGGGGAACCTTTTTCCTCTCAAGGGCCATTTCAATTTTTTCAACATCCTCCGAGGGCCGTACAAATGATTGACCTCTGCTTAAAAATACTAAAATCAAAGCCCATTCATTTCACCTTTCTTTCATGCCGTGCAAAGAAAAAGCAACCTCTTAATCCAGATATTTGACCATGACTCGTGCATGCATTCACGTGCACGGTTGTGGCATGACCACCAAAACAGAAAGCATATTGGACACAAGATGTGTGCAAAAGTATTTAGTTTCCTATCCATGTGGACTGATCTAAGTGGGGGGGACCTAACCTCCTCTAGGGGGGTCCTCACCTCCTCCAGTGGGGTCCGGGGGGCATGCTCCCCCGAGATTCTTTTTTAAATGTTGAAGTTAAAAGCATCAATCTGGTGCGCTTTGAGAGCAACATTAGGAGATCTATGGATAGATCTCTCAACATCAATATGAAACAGAACTGTAATCAGATTTATTTTTCTTTATGGATATTTTACAAATCACTCCCCTTTCAAACTGTATTCTTGTTTATTAATAAAAAAATATTTACTGTCATATAGTATTTTATACCTGTTTACTTTATTATCATGTTTTTTTATAACTATAATGATCATATAAAGATGTGCCTTTACCTCACTGGTTGTAGAAAAAGCTTCTTATATTCGTTTGCATAGCTAGCTAACCAGATGCTAATAACAACAAAGTTATTGACTGTATGATCAGTATGACAGATGAACAGATCGCCACTGGGATTACAACTAAAGACACAGCCACGAAAATACTGCGGCATGTGTCCGGCTCCTTATGGGTACGACGCTCTGGTGCTCTCCGTCAGAAGAACTGCACCCCTGTCAGACGAGACATATACCACGTGATGACACGTTAGGCTCGTGTTGTGTTCAAGGACCCTGACCTTGGCCAGGAAAAACAGGCACTCGCTTGTTTAATTTTTTTGCGGTTTAGATTTCTTTAATTGTTTTCTTTTTTGCGTGTGTTTATAAATTACCTCGAGGGCCGTAGCAAATGGTCTCGCGGGCCGTATACGGCCCGGGGGCCGGAGGTTCCCCACCCCTGATCTAAGGGTTAAGGAGCGGCTTGTGTCTGATTGGTCAGTTAGTGTTGGAGCATGGAGATTATTACTTGTTATGCTTACTTATTTTGTTTCAAACTATAAAAACAATACATATTACCATGTCTTTGAAATAGAGCATTAAAAGCTTTCATGGAAATGCATTTACAAAAAATATTAAAACCATATTGCCCACTACTTCAAGTCCCTTCCCATTCCGTTCAATGCTTATATTAGCAACAAAATGAATTCCTTCCAGTTTTAAAGTCACTATTCTACAGATAACCTGACCTCTAACTTTCCTAATGTGGGCTAAGTGAGAACAGAATTCTTTATTGATCTCTACAAGGCTCAATAAAGCATCACATCTTACTACAGGGTGTATAATAATTGCTGTGCTGCGACATCCTCCATGTTGAGCGGTGTTACACTTCCGCAGAATGGATAGGCTGAATGTATATTGTGATATCATAAGCAACAAGAATAATGCTCTGAGCCAGAACCCATGCTGTAATGTTATTCAAAATGGAGAAGAAAGGAAATCTATTTAAAATCCTGCTTTATTAATACCATTGCTGCCTCCAGGCAGGGAAGGGACAATTGAGTTGTAGCAATTTGCAGAATAAGGGTGCCAAAGCAGGGAGGGAGGAGAGGCATATGGGGAAAGAAGGGAGGGAGTGTAGAGTAGAGAGAAATGAATACGAGCAGACACAGATGCACAAAGAGGGACGGAGGGAGAATAATGTACGTAGACATACAATTAAATATGACAGCGGGTATGATAATAGTGATATAAGGTCAGAAACATTGCTGATGAAAGAAATTAAAATGGAAGAAAAGAAAAAGAGACAGAAAGTGACAGAGATGAATATAAAGACACTGAGAGCTTTAGGGGAAGAAAGGAAGATTTAAAGCTTCAATATAATGAGCCAATTGATGGCGAGGCCCGGGGTTAAGCACCTGAAGACAGCCAGTAATTGGCTGAGAATGACAGAGTGACAGACATGGAGATATAGGCTGCAACCTGGAAGGAAAGAGAGGGATGGAGACGGAGGGAGGTGCTGAACGTATTCATCTTCAGACAAAAATGTAATTGTGGCTGGGAACGCGGAGGAAAAGAAGGGAGATGCTTAAGGGTGTAGAAGAAAAGCACAAAGCTGCTCGTTACAATAATGTCACTCAGCCAATTATACGTGTAACAGTCAGATCCAATTATAAAAGAAATGCCTTTTACTTCAAAACTCCTCAAGAGATGTTCATCATGTGGTGTGATGATGCAGTGGGTCTTGAATGATCTTTTGGGGGATCTTTTTGAAAGCTTTTCCTTTTGGTCACTCAGGCAAGATCCCCCTCGGGGCTTTTCAGAGCTGAGGTTTGAAAGGAATAGATATGGATTTGTGATTCCTGATGCTGTTTCGAAGAGTTTCTGAAATGTAGGAGAGGAACATAGGGATTCTAGCTTTTGCCGACCATTGAAATGCACAAACACATATATACCGCATTCCAGGAGAGGGAAAGACCCCAAAGTAGGGATGGGTATCGTTAGGATTTTATCGATACCGGTACCGGTACCGGTACCGCTTATCGGTATCGGTATTTTTCGATACTCTTATCGATACTTTTCAATAATTTGGTGTTAATAAACTAAAAAAAGACAAGGCGATGTGCCTGCAAGACTGCACCCAGGTAAACAA
>NW_011358891.1:0-1486 GCF_000735185.1 Notothenia coriiceps | reverse complement strand
AACTGGCTTAGACATAGTGGACACTGACAGCGTGGGATGCTGGTTGCCATATTTGGTAGTGTAGCTTACTGACAAGCATGGGATACTGGTTGCCATATATGGTAGTGTAGCTAAGCTAACTCCTTTGTATGTATGGTGATATAGTGTCTGCCGAAAGAGCAACACTTCACCCAGACAATGTCAATATGCTGTTGTTCTTGAACAAGAACACATAGACTTGTACTCTTGCATATTGAGTCTTGTATGTACATCACTATGTATGTAGTTGTGTTGTGTAGTTAGTAACACATGTAGAGTTCTAGAAAAGACATGGTGTAGACACAAGTTGGAAGGGGGCACAATAAACCTGACGAGTTTGAATTTGAGTTGATTATGAGTTTATTTTCAATTGATAATTAGCTCACAATAAGTTCACTTTAGTTACTCACACAACTTGACACAAGTCCGGACTTATAAGTCCGGACCTGAACCTGAACCTCTGGACTTGAGTCCGGACCTGAACCTGAATGTGAGTCCAGGTACACAGCACTAGTGGCAAGTCATCAGAAATCATCCCTTCATCATACCTGGGAGCTGCAGTAGAGTCTGGACGGGTCCAGCCAGGCAAACGTTTGTCCTTTTGTGTTGGGAGCCATCAGAGGAAGGTACCATCCTTTATGTCTGTCTGCAGGAGCAGCCAACACGTCCATTGGAAGAATAAATACTTCAGGCCTGTGCTGTGAGAGGGAGAAACTTGGGTTCATGAAGTGGACTGTGAATAAGAGAGAGACCCATCTCAGGTTCCAGTGGGGTCAGTGGTGCGGGAGAGGGCTGCCAAAGTTGAACTTGATTACTCTTTTTGCCCTGAAGTAACAACTCATGATTTGATTTCAACCATTGCCGAAGGAAATAGCTGTAACTTAGCTCAATACTCTATTATGTGTGTTAAGTGTATATTTTCTGTCTAACAGTAATCTATATTTTTTTCACATTGATTTCACTTTTGTTATTCATCTTTACTAAAATGGGAACTCAATCTGTTTTACAATCTAGAGTGCTTCCCAAATTATTATTATTGTACTTTTGCCATCTCTGCATGTTGGCATGCATCTAACAATTTTGACACAGATTTGTAGTAAATTGGAGATAAACTAAAACACATTTTTGTGTTAATAATCTGACCAAATGCATACTTCTTACTATTGCTATAGTGAATTAATAAGATAAATGTGTTTATAATTCAAAGCTATGGGTAATATGATATATATTAATATAATGTGGTGTACAGTAACCCTTTCCCGGGTCGCCGAGGATGCTGGCGTTGTTTGTTCGCTGCTCCTCCGCCCCAAATATTGTTCTTTAGTCCAAATTAGAATCTCTCCTGTCTGGCTCTCTACTTTTGAAACGTCAGTCATCAGCAAAAATAGCAGCATCTCTACAGGACTGTCTCAGAAAATTAGAATATTGTGATAAAGTTCTTTATTTTCTGTAATGCAATTAAAAAACA
>NW_011358890.1:0-1341 GCF_000735185.1 Notothenia coriiceps | reverse complement strand
CACACACACACACACACACACACACACACACACACACACACACACACACACACACACACACACACACACACACACACACACACACACACACACACACACACACACACACACACACACACACACACACACAGAGAGACACACACACAGAGACACACACACACACACACACACACACACACACACACACACACACACACACACACACACACACACACACACACACACACACACACACACCTAAAACCTAAAGGCAGGAATCAGGGAGCAGACATCGTCCTTTAGAGAACAGTCAAAATAATATATTATATCAGTTTTAATCTGATGGTTTAAGCGAAGGGAAAGACTCCTGTTGAGATGGGAAAAGATATTTTAAACATTGAAGATTAGTACTTTCTAAGGTGTTTTCAAGGTGTTTTTAAGGTTTTTTCAGGGTGTTTTCAGGGTGTTTTCAAGGTGTTTTCAAGGTGTTTTTGAGGGGGTTTTCCACTAGTTTCTGAAGTGTTTTTGGAAACTATTTGCATTGGGACAAAATTCTGTGAAAGCACATTTATTTATTTGATTGAGTCTGTGATTTAAGTCCTGATCAAACTTAGAGAAAATCCTAAATGTTATGAATGACGTCTCTCAAGGATCCTGAGTGAACTTCTACAGCATGTAATATATTATATAATATCTATACAGAAAAACTAGAGAAAATGCTCTTTTTGAGAGGTGAGAATATAAAGAAAAGATATTTTAAACATTGACGTTTCGCAGTTTTTAAGGTTTTTCCACTCGTTTCCCAAGTGTGTTTTTTGTTTTTTTTATGGATTAGAAAACTAACTGTAAGGACAGAATTTACTTTAAATACTTCCATTAGATTTTAGTCCTGAGTTTATTTTTGAGTTTTCCTTTTAGTTTAGTTTAAGAAAATATTGTGTTTTTTAAGCCAATTATTTTCTTACATTTCTGATTTTCTAATATTTTTGACTTTATTGTTTTTAGAAAGTGTCAGATTTTTCCTTCAGATTTAATTATTAATTATTTAAATCTTAGAGAAAACCCTCGTAATGTTTTCTTAATTATGAGTTATTCATTTGAATACAATACTAATATAATATAATATATTTGATATCATCGGTCTAAAGTACAGCAGTGAGTTATAATTATTATTATTAATATGATATATTATGATATATGATCCATCTCCAGATCCTCAGTGTCTGTGATGTTATTATAATAATTAATATCCTTATTATTCTGCTAATTAAAGCAGAGTTAACGACTCACCTGCTGCCCCCCCGACAGGTGTTCCTGTTGTTCGGCTCTCATTTACACACTGCCTAATTACTGGGGGGGGGG
>NW_011358889.1:0-2233 GCF_000735185.1 Notothenia coriiceps | reverse complement strand
TTTTTGAGTCGATGAGTAGTGCAGATATCACTGTAAAATCAATCGACAGTAAGGGGAATACTTACTTCCTGGTGTACAATTCTCCGTTATCCAATGGGAATGGACGCTCACATTGCCTTTAAGGGCAGCCGACACAAATGAATGCCGTGCTTCCATGAGCGTCAAATCCCGCCGCAGATGGGAAGACATTGCAATCAGTTGAAAGCTATTTGCGTCCCTTTATGAAGCTGAAGGAGCCTAGGAGCGTCACAACTGCACACCACGGGACCCTGACCAAACGTCGCTCCTGGACGATTATGGAGTGAGAGTGTGTTGCCCACAGAGCATAACTAGAACTATTCTTTATACATCCATGGGTACAACTTCAGATAAAAATGAACACATGATGAAATATGACCCCCGGTTTGATGATTGACAGGTCACAGAACAATGGGAGCTATCTACCCTTTCCCACAATTTAAAGTCATTCTATCTCCTCTTTGCTCTTCTCTCTGTGTGGAGCAGCAGGTTCAGCTGTCAGAACAAAGAGAAACATAAACAATGGCATAACATATTATTAATATGTCGGTAATAGATGTATTTATTTTCTTCTCAGAGTGTACCAGAATGCGTAGTTTATATGTTAATATTTCAAAAAATCTCCTGGGGTTGGGTTTTCAGCATGTCTGCCTTTTTATGTTATTAAATTCAGCTTTGATTCCATCATCTTATTAAACCTTTTTAAAGCATACTTTAGTTCTGTGAAGGGATATAAGGGATATATGCACTGTACTTCACTTTAATTAATATTGTATGCTGAAAAGTGTATATATTACAGCACGATTTTTTGTTGAATAGATTTGAGTGGTTAAAAATGTCGGGTCGCAATCTATTGACAAAGGAAAAAGTGGGTCCCAAGGCCTGACCAGTTGAGAACCACTGAGATAGAGCACACTGTTGAGATCAAATCTGCCTGTTTTACACACTTTGACCAACAGGGGGGTTTGTGTTCAAATGAAGCCCATGATGAAGCCTCATGAGATGAACCCTTTTGCGAACCAATTGGCTGGAAAGCTTCAAAGCTTCATAAGACTTCATCTCGCCATCACTACGAGATGCTAAATACACTGGCTTTATAATGGATTGACCCTGAATGAAGTCATGCTACAAGCGAGTTTGACAAATAAAAGCGTCTTTCTTTAGAGTCTTTTTGATTTATTTTACTTTTTTTCCAGAAATTGACTTTTTTTCCATAATTAATTAATTTTAGTTATTTATTTTATTTTACTATTTTCTCAGAGTTGACTCTTTTTTTCGAAGCACTAAATACTAATCAACCTGAACATGAGCAAGATCGGCCTCTTTAAAATGTTTCCTCCTTAAATGCATCCCTTTAATTGATCAAATAAGATAGATAAAATATAATATAGGATTATTAGGGAGTGATAGGAGTCAGCATGCCCCCCCGCGGCTGTGTTATCTAATTTCCGCCTCCTCGCCGTATTAATCAAAAATGTAATCAATGAACTTGTTTCCTTCTTCCATCCTTTTTTTCTTTTTAATCTAATTACTAACAACTTCTAATCATTTTACATAGTTTATGATTTATTTGGAAAATCAAGTGTTTTTAAAGGTGGAAACATTAGGGGCTAAACCAGGTCCGGGAAACGCCCCTGCTAAAAGCTAATGAAGTGGGAAAAGTTATGGGCGCAGTAAAATATTTCCCCAACAATGCTTAACAAGAACTCTCCTATCAAACAGACAGACAGCTCTCACACCAACCAATGACACTCCAACATGCAGACCACATGCTTCACATCAGGACGTTTATTGGCTGCTGCTCAGACCACAGGAAACACCATCTGCAATCCCGGCTGCAACAAGACAGCCTCGTTGGAAACGCCCCCTCTGTACCTTTAGTTGTGAAATACTAATGTGGTTGTGATCAGACCTATTCACCATGATATAATCTAGAAGACAGAACTGTAAGCACTGAGGTCTCCGCAGTCTCAAAGCTTTACAGGTAAGAACACACGTTTCTACTTTATTAAGGAAATGTATCTCACTGCTGCTTTCTGTTTCTCTCTAGTTGAACCTCTTCTAGAGAACATGCACCACATTAAACCAAGATAAGAGAACGAGTTGGAAAGATATTGACTCAGAAACAATCCGTGTATCTTCGGACCATTTGTTTTTCTTCATTAAACCAGTAAACTTGCTTTTTAACTTTTTAACTTACTAAATAGGGGGGGGG
>NW_011358888.1:0-1600 GCF_000735185.1 Notothenia coriiceps | reverse complement strand
TCCATACATCTGCAGGCAGTCTGTAAGGGCAATCCGACAAACCACACAGCTCTAGTTTACGCTGGTAACGACCTAGAGCACACCCCTCAAGTCCAGAGATGTAATCCGAAGACATGCAGTGATTTCTTCAGTCGTTAATTCAGAAAAAAAACCTAGTGCGCTCTGCCTGGCTACGTTAGCTAGCTATTTATATTTGCACCTCCAGGAAAATGGCGTATTTCGCGCGTTGCATTGTGGCTAGCTCGTGACGTCACTGTGTGTGAAAGAATCTACAAACAAAGAGTCGATATTTTTCTAAAACCATTTAGTGCTTCACAGAATAAAATACACAACGGCTGTAGCCTGTTTTAGGAGTGGTACAGTGTGTAGGTGTGTGTGTGTGTGTGTGTGTGTGTGTGTGTGTGTGTGTGTGTGTGTGTGTGTGTGTGTGTGTGTGTGTGTGTGTGTGTCCCTTTGTGTGCAGTTTCTAAGAGAAATGCCGAATGCTGAGAGTCTCTTTTTGAGTCCTGCTGACTCAGGCTGTTTGCACAAAGGCCTTCAGCTGCTCAGGTGCTATAAAGAGCAGCAGCTGCTGCACAGGTAACGCACAGCAGCAACCAGCAGAGCAACATGACTTCCAGCAGCATGAACATGGGCAGGGTGAGACTCAACACACACAGAGACAGCCTTTAATAATAATAATAATTCATTACATTTAGTTTAACCTTCCCTTCTGATGCTCTGTAAACACTTTAAACATCTGAAACTTGTATCTGTCAAAGAGAAACACTGTTTAATGTCTCCGTATGAGACACATTACATTACATGTTAGACGCTTTTAACCAAAGCGACTTACGTACTCATTACTGTGGACAATCCCCACAGGAGCAATTTGGGGTGAAGTGCCTTGCCCAGGGACACAACGACATGCGGATGGCAGTGGGGTTCGAACCTCTGCCCCCCTGATAAGAACACAAACGCACTTAACCACTGCGCCACACATAACCCTAACCAACCTGTAGCTGTAACGCTGAAAAGTTACCCGACTGATGAAGGGACGTCAGTGTGTAGATCTGATGGAGCAGAGTGTGTGTAGATCTGATGGAGCACAGAGTGTGTTCTCGATGATGATTGGTGGATAACATACCCCCCCCCTCCCCCCTTCGTCTGCAGGTGGTGTTCTTCGAGGACAGGAACTTCCAGGGTCGTTCCTATGAGAGCAGCAGCGACTGCGCTGACATGTCTTCCTACCTGAACAGGTGTCAGTCCTGCAAGGTGGAGCGTGGCTGCTTCATGGTGTACGACCGCACCAACTACATGGGCAACCAGTTCTTCCTGAAGAGGGGAGACTACTCCGACTACCAGAGCATGATGGGCATGAGCGACTGCATCAAGTCCTGCCGCATGATCCCCATGGTGAGCACTCAGCCAATCACAGCACAGCACTGACCAATCAGAGTCCAGTCTCTTATAAAGCAGGTCAAATACTGGCAGCCATGTTTAAAGGTCTCCTATTATACTATTTTTAGGCATATATTATAGGTCTCAGATATATAAAAACCATGTCCCTGAAGTGTTTTGCTCCAAATACCAAACAGATCCTTGTAGCCCCCCCACCCCC
>NW_011358887.1:0-1348 GCF_000735185.1 Notothenia coriiceps | reverse complement strand
CACACACACACACACACACACACACACACACACACACACACACACACACACACACACACACACACACACACACACACACACACACACACACACACCCCCACCACCCATCCCCCCCTTCCTCCCGACTGCACTGCCTGGTGTGTGTTTCATCTAATTCTCTTTAATGAGGCTCATTTCACTGTCAGGAGTCTAATGATGCTAATTAATTAATCCGCCCACCCGCGGTAAAGAAAAGTCTGTCATCCAGATCCTGCCTTAAAGATAATATATACAGTATGTGTTATGGTTGAGAAAATAAATGATATTGTTTAAAAGGGAGTGTTTTGATATAATTTATTTTGCGCGCGGCTGCAGGCTTTGTGTTGCACATTTACATTGAAGCTCTGCAACAAATCTCACTTTGATTAGGAGCTACTTACATGCAGTGTAACTTTAGAGGAGACTTAAACAAATGTTTGCCGGGCCTGAGGTTAACCCACTGGTCAAATGTACATTATGAGCACGTCTCGAGTAAATCATGGAATAACTTGAGGTCGGTGGGCGACTGTGTTTAGGTCTTGGGTAAAATTCACTAAAACAGAAGTTTATTTCAGACAGAATTTGTTACTTTAGGTCAAAAAAGTGGAAGAAAAAACTTGGAATGCAAAATCTTGACTTTCTTAGATCGAGAAGAATTGGCCAAATTTGAATATGTATAAAATGCAATAGACTTATACAAGGAGCAAATCACTTTTTAAATATTAAAACAAGCCAAATAATCGGTCTCAAAAACAGATAATTGTCTAATATTGTGCATTTTTAGTCCCAATCTGGTATTGGTGTGTTGCGTTACTGTTACCCAACTGTTTTCATGGTAAAGTAGCAGCGGTTAGATTCTGTCTGTGGACGTTCTTTCAAATCAAACTATTCTCATATTGACAAATGACAACAGATGATCCTTTCTCAAACAGTGGGAATGCAAAACTGCTATTGTTAGACTTGCCAAGGAGGTCTATTTGTCAGCAGGATTACAGAAAAACCACAGACATAGTGAATCACAGGCTAGATACACAAACAATTTTCCAATTATTCCAATGCGAAATATTGCAGCACAAAGTTCTAAAGTTAACAAAAGTCAAAAAAAGTTCGAAAATTGGGGAAAATTCACATGAACGACACCTCAAGTTGGAAGGTTTTGGTACACAATTTCTTGTATTGAAGGGGCCTCATCATGCTTTTGGGGGTTTGCCCTTTCCTATAGTGTGTTATATAGGTTTGTGTGCATGTAATGGTCTGCAAAAACCACATATAAACCTGAAGATTAGCACAATAAGGCCCCTTTTAACATTATTTCACCCAGAAACATTGA
>NW_011358886.1:0-1965 GCF_000735185.1 Notothenia coriiceps | reverse complement strand
CAGTCAGCCATCCATTCGTGGTCTCCTGCCTCCATCTAGTGGTGACAGAGGGTAGTACGAGTACATTTTTTTACATGGTCTGCTTATTAAAAACAATTATTATTATTGTTAAAAATACCAGAGGGATTGAAATAAACCATGAGCGACCGGAGAGGTTCCTTTGGGCTAGACTTGTGAAGGAGAAGAGTACCTTATTGTTTGTTTTTAGTGGTTTAAATTGCAAGACAAATAGTCTTTTAATCAGAGAAAAACCAAAGCATTGGTCAAATTAATCCGTTTTGTTACCTAAAAAAAACAGGATTATCTGAAGGTCAAGTTGCCATAGTTTGTCACCCATCTAAGAACAGAGAGAGTACTATGTTTTGAAAGAATTGTTTGAAAACTATAGTGATCGACGGTCAGTTACTGTTTGTCCTCCAAAATAGAGATTTTTTTGGGGGACAAAATAGTCCTTTGTGATTGTTGTTTGGAACACATTCCTCAGTAGTGGACCTAGAGATCACCGGACGTTTCGGCCATCATCACTAGACGCCCTCACTCCAGGGTGGCCCGCCGGGGTCGATCAAGTCCCCGGTGTTGTGTTGTTTTCTAAACGCTCCCAACTAGGGGAAAAGGACTGGTAGGTAGGTCAGGTCAGTAAGCTAAAAGGTGGAGAGAGACCGGGTCAATAGACCAGAATAAAGTAAATGTAACAGCTGTGGGTGAGGGTACTGGATTAGAAGATCAGAACCGAGTAGATATAACAGCTTATAGGTTGAAAAGGACTGGGTACGCAGGCCAGTATTGAATATCCTGAAAAGGGTGTTTCAGATCTAAATTGAAAGAAACTACCAGGTGGACTCAATAGGAAGTAGGCTTGGTTGTTGTTACAACTACAAAGGTCCAAAAGTGAACTATGAGAGAGTGAATAGCATTATAAAACTGAGTCAAAAATGTTTTTAATAAATGTATCAAACGGATTAAGTAATAGAGAAGGCCGAGATATAGTATATTCCTTAAATTAAATCAATAATGCTAAAATATGCATCAAACAGATGTAGTAACAAAAAAGGTAGAGATACTAATCTCTGTACCTAATTAAAAATACAATTGTATTCTCAAAACAGGAGACCAATAGTAAAAATAAGAGTATTACATAGATGAAAGTAGGAGAAGGGTATAAAAAGGCTCCGTTGTATTTTCTATCTAATGTAATACCCTCCGTTATATAGGGGATGTTCATGATAAAAAAAAACGATCTATGTATCTTCGTTTTTTTTAAACATATTATATCTCAAAAAGGTCTTAAAATAGTAACTGTAATACGTAAGTGATTAAACGTTACTATTCCCAACGTGATTAATGAAGTTTTGATGCAGGATCGAAGAAATTATGGCCTAAGTAGAATCCCAAAAATGTGCAGCCGGCCGCCATCTTGTGACCAAGTTTACCGCGGCACCGGAGTATTTTTAAAGCTTCTCAGAAACATTTTACCTGAAATGAGTTAAGGTGTAGTAGCACTAATATATCCCTGATTGAATGTAATCACTTTTAAGATTGAATGATTCCTTATAAAATACAGGTTTTCAAAAAAATGTGATCGCGTTATGAAGGAATATTGCTTCACCCCTCCGCCGTCACATGTCTGTGTAAAATATAACGGATTAAATCCTGAACTTTTAAAACATGTTATCCCCACAATGTATCTAAAATATAAGGTCTATAACATGTTACAAATAAAATACAGAAGAGTAGACTTTGATTGATCGGTTTAAAATATACATTTGAATCGATTTCAATATTGTTATTCCTCCCGTTAGGAGTCACATACCGTTATCTTGCAGATAGCCGTCAGAAAGCTGTCTGTGTAAAATAAAACCGAGTAAATCCTAAACTTTTAAAACATGTTATCCCCATAATGTATCTAAAATAAAAGGTCTATAACATGTTACAAATAAAATACAGAAGAGTAGACTTTGATTGATC
>NW_011358885.1:0-1816 GCF_000735185.1 Notothenia coriiceps | reverse complement strand
TGTGTGTGTGTGTGTGTGTGTGTGTGTGTGTGTGTGTGTGTGTGTGTGTGTGTGTGTGTGTGCTGAATATTTCAAAAAGTATGAAATATTTTGAAAAAGTTGAAGGTTTCCCATCGATTGCTGAAAAGGCTGAATAGTTTAATATTTGAATGGTTTCTGTAGCTGAAAGTAAGCTGAAGTTATGGAGAGCTAAAGTATTGGCTGAAATAATAATAAGGGGACGAATAAAGAATCTAAGTACTATAGTGGAATGCTGTAAACAGCATTTGCACTAATAATAATAAGGGGAATAATAAATAATTGAAGTACTATAGTGGAATGCTGTAAACAGCATTCACACTAATAAGGGGAAGAATAAAGAATTGAAGTACTATAGTGGAATACTGTAAACAAGCATTCACACTAATGAGGGAGCGCAAAAGAGAAAGCTGCAGCGAGAGCAAAGGTCTGATCATTGAGAAAGAAGAAACAAGAACTGCAAACAAAAACCTATGTTAAAACAAAGAAAAAATACTTATAGTTTACATGATTACACAAATGATTTGTTTGCAACTTATAGTTTTATTTTGGAAATTTATTTTATTTTGCTTGACTCAGTTTTTTTTCTTTTATACTCATAGTTTTGCTTTATTCTGAGAAATTGTTGCTTTATCTTTATGATACAAAACTAATCCAATACAAGAGGACTAATTTATTTGAAATAGTTGTAAAACCTGATAGGACTTACCTACATAGTCAACACTAGTTTACAGCAGATCAGTAGTAAATATTTCAGGGGCAAATTAAACAAGCCAAAGTCACACTAACAGCCATGCCAAATCGATATGTTTCCCCTTAAAAAAAATTGAAAAGTTCTTAGTATTCATTTCCAGGCAGGACTGTGAGAAAAAACAAGTGTACTTTTATTTCAGTCCGGTTAGATTTCTGTAAATGAAAGCTTTCAGTCCCAACAATATAGAGCATTCATTCTCCCCCCCACCCCCCCAAAAAAACTTGCATTATTAAGCTCAGTTGATATTAGAATAAATAACAGCTTTATGAATTTCTGAGACTAGTCAAGTTTATCAGTCTGTTGTGCTTAAGTTAAGAGGCAGAATCGGAAGAACATTCTGCTCTTGCAAACTATTTTCCGCACTTGAAAATATTGTTATCTTGAACCCATTGGTTGTAAAGATATGAATTGTGATGACTCTGCAAAAAAGTCAGACAAACAAAGGTTTATGAACGAGACTGGGCTTCTGTTTAAAGATAAACAGGTGAGCACGTCTGCCCGGCTTCATGTAAGCTGTCTTACATTTACTTTGAGGATTTTGGTCGTTTTTATTTATATAAATGTACCATTTAGTAGATTGGTCATTGGAAGTCTGGATCTTATGTTATTAGAGAAACAAGCTGAGCCTTTAGCTTGTACACTGTAAAATATTACCATGATTTCACAATATTTAGCTGTAATATTTTACCATAAATTACTGTTTTACCACTTTACAGTCTTTACCTGTAATGTTCACAATATAATACTCTAATTTAGAATTTCACAGTGAAATCAATACATTCACAGTTAATTGCTGTGAATGTACAGGATCAATGATTACCAGGATTTCACAACATGTTACTGTATTATTTCACAGTAAAATATTGTATTCAGACCATCCTCTGTGATAACACAACAAATTAAGAGATTTTCTTGCTTTTATCGCTCTTGCTTGGCTTTAAATACTAATCTCTTTCTTTGGGGCAGGTTTTACTAAATTGAAAGGGGCACCGCTGCATGTGCCTTAAAATAACGATGCAACATATAAAATCTATGTCAAATTAA
>NW_011358884.1:0-1099 GCF_000735185.1 Notothenia coriiceps | reverse complement strand
CACGTAGTAGTACACACACACACACACACACACACACACACACACACACACACACACACACACACACACATACACATACACATACACATACACACACACACACAGACAGACAGACACACATCTATACAAGGATTGGCTGAGCAGTATAAAAATCAGATGTTAAAAAACATGTGTGGAAAAAGTTTTGTTTATATTTTCTCCTACCTCTTTAGAGCAGTTAGGGGGTGGCCCACATATCTATCAATGACAAACGCAACATACTACAGCCTCCAAAAGGACCATATATTTGAATAATAATTTGTATAAAACATTTAAAAAAAAGTTAACATGCATGAAAGGTTATATTTTGTTAGACTACATAATTTTAACATAGGTGCACCAAATAAACTGACGCCTGCATGTACATCTGCTGTTTCTTTAGAGGGTTCATTATTTGTATTTAACCTGTAACTTCTTGTGGTGTCCTTCCTAGTCATCTCTGTCCAGCACTGTGAGTCAGCAGGGCTTACTGAGGAAGCTTCCAGTTGCAGTTTCCACTCCAGCCACAGTCCTGCCCTCCCCCCCCGGACCCAAAACCAACTCGGCTGTGCTTAAACCCACGGCTCCAGAAGCAGCTTCCCCTTCAGTCACTGACAATGAGGTAACATACCCCCCCGCTCACAGGAAGACTCTTGGCTTCCATTGGTCAAATGTCCGAGGAGATCTGTACTTTCAGAACCGTTCAGAACACAGTTTACAGGTCCTCTCTGTTCCTGTGTTGTCAGCAGCTATGGTCTGAGATGCGTCGTCACCAGATCTTGCGGGAAGAACTGCGTCAGCGCAGAAAGCACCTTGAGTCCTTGATGGCTGAACACCAGAGGCGCAGTGGTCTCGGTGACTCCCCCAGACAGATGGATGACTCAGAGGGCCTAGCTTCACCTTCACAGCCAGTCAGTAGGGATGAAAGGTAGGAGGCTTATGTTGCATTTGTAAAGTAGGAGATATTTGCAAGTGAATATCAGACCCCCCCCACAGCAGAAACATTGAACAACAGGAGCTCTCTCTCTTTCATATGCTGGGAAATAAAACTGAAAGTTATTCCAAAGAAAACAAGATATTT
>NW_011358883.1:0-2604 GCF_000735185.1 Notothenia coriiceps | reverse complement strand
ATCCGCGCCTCTTTCTCTGATACTTTTAAATATCTCCAAGCGGCAGACATGTTGGCTGTGAGCCAGCCCCGAGCATGGTCGCGCGCCGTGCTTGTCGCCGCGTTTTGATTATGTCATCACAACAACACGCTAGGTTACCAAACTTATAGGTGCATTTGTTGTTGTTGAAGGCCTGGCTGTTACAGTCTTTATTTACACTATTTTGTTGTAGGCCTACTGGCCTAGATGTTTATGCAGTTTTAAAGCACCTTGGCTTTGTTCTGAATGCACTTTGTTGTAGTTATCCTACAGAGAAAAGAAAATGCACTTGACTTGGAATGAATGTACTGTATGCATTCAAAAGTGCTGAATAAATGTTTTATGGACCCATAATAGTGATTATTATTTAAGTTAAGTTTTGCCATAATCATGTATTTTTCCATAATCAGCTAGCTGAACAACATTGGTAAAAAATGTATACATTATATATATATATATATTTCTATTAATCATTTTCGGCCTTTCGACATTCGGTTTTCGGCCAACTGTTTCCTATTTTCGGTATCGGTTTCGGCCAAGAGTTTCCCATTCGGTGCACCCCTAGTTTATATCCAGTGTACTTCGTTTGAATGGACAGCTAGCAGGCATAGACAGTATTTAGCCAGCATGGAATGTTGCGTAAAATAGCACCATAGACATTAATGTCATAAATGTTCATCATATAAAGTGTGACATGTAAAACCTTTTATGCAATTGACAGGAGAGATTCATGTGATTGGTTGTTGGTCGCGTCGCTCGCGTAAACTCCCCAAGCTCAAGACACGCCCACTGCCAAGCGTCAACGCACGCCGCCGTGTGTAGGGGCCGTAATAGCTCACTTACATCTTCAGAATCCGATCCACACCATTGATATAAAATTCACAGATTCTATTCTACTGACCTCTTGTATACGTTGATGATCCAGTTGAGCAGCGCGTACAGGTCCTTCACCTCCGTCACCTGCGGCTCCAGCTTCTTCAGGTGCTGCCCGACGCCGCTGTGGTAGCTCCCCACGTAGGTACTGAAAACCTTAAAGCTGGGCGGGTAGGACCACCGCAGATCCTTCTTCACACTCTCCAAATCCTCCAGGATGGTTTTACCCAGCAGCCCTAGGTGAACCGCCAACCAGGAGGGGTTCTTCTCTTTTTGCACCAGTTCGATGCTCCCAATCTTCACCTTCACGCCCTCACCCACCGCCTCCCTCCACGCCTCCCTCCAGCTGTCCTGAAGTCCTCCAGGTTGCTCCGCTCTCTTCTCCTCCTCCTGGATGATTCGCGCCACGGGTTCCAGCAGCTCCTTGTTTCCAGAGGGAAGAGAGTTGGAGTCGCGCACAATGGTTTTGATCTTGTTCCTCAGCTCTCCGTAGAGGAGGTTCAGGTCTTTTTCCTTCTTTGCGAGCTCCATGGGGGAGTGGTCACCGCTCCGTTCCCGCTCCTGCTGGAACTCCTGCCGCAGGGCGAGCAGGTTCAGGTGTGCGTCCTGCAGCTCCATCGACTCTATCAGATTATTGATCTGCATCACTGAGAGGGAACAGAGAAAAGGCCCAGTCACTACAAATGGGGCTGAAGTCTGCGAGCCAGTTCAGGCAGTCAACTCGAGCGCCAATGATACATTTACACGAATGCGCGTTGCCCCTCAGCCAACCAAACACAATAGGCGCGTTCACACCAAGTACTTTTCCCACAAAGGTTCCTGAGAACTCTTTAGTTCTCATGAACTAAGTACAGATCGCGTTCACACCGGAAATTAGTTCCTGGGGGTGGATTAGGCAAATGAAGCCGCTGACGTCACTTCTTCTTCTTCTGCTTTGGGTTTACTGGCAGGCCGCAAACAACTTCACGGCGTATACTGCCGCCCAAAATCCCCGGCCGGAAGTCCCCGGAGTTGGGGACTGGCTTCAGTAGAAGCTGCTGGGACTCCCAGCAGCTTCTACTGAAGCCTTCCGAGTGAACGGCCAGAACGCCGACACCTCCTCATCTCCACCGTTCCCATGTTTTATGTTGTGTTGTCATAAGTTAGTCTCTCTGCGTTTCTGCGCTGGGCTAATGCTAATGCTAATAATGCAATGCGAGGATAATAAAATGGCGGGAGTTTGACGGGGCGTGGTTTGCATTCCGCCCAGCCAATCAGACACAGGAACCTTTTTCTCCCACGAAAGTCCCTGCTCTCTAGCAGGGACTGAAAAGGGGGTAAAAAAGGTTCTCTAGAACTAATTTAGTTCCAGGGACTTTTTGGTGTGAACGCAACTAAATCGTAGTTTTCAGGAACCTTTGTGGGAAAAGTACTTGGTGTGAACGCGCCTATTCTAAATAAGGGGTAGGCCTACTAACGGAACTAAACGGGAAATGTACGGGGTAAAGTACTTCGGTGTGAACGCGCCTCTTGGTGTGAAAGCGGCTAATGATTCTAATAAGGGCTATAAAATAGTTCATACTGGTTAGTTAATTTAGTTTAAAAAAAATTATCTGCTGATTTACTCCCAGAATCAGCACTTTTGTAACCGGAAGTAAACTCCTTCCGGTTCCTTCGACAAAAAAGCAATGGAATTTCTCCATAGGATTTTGGAAAACAGCTCAAAAATAAGGT
>NW_011358882.1:0-2104 GCF_000735185.1 Notothenia coriiceps | reverse complement strand
GTCAGAGTGTTCTCTGTGTGTCAGTGGGTATGAGAGGATGAGTCAGAGTGTTCTCTGTGTGTCAGTGGGTATGAGAGGATGAGTCAGAGTGTTCTCTGTGTGTCAGTGGGTATGAGAGGATGAGTCAGAGTGTTCTCTGTGTGTCAGTGGGTATGAGAGGATGAGTCAGAGTGTTCTCTGTGTGTCAGTGGGTATGAGAGGATGAGTCAGAGTGTTCTCTGTGTGTCAGTGGGTATGAGAGGATGAGTCAGAGTGTTCTCTGTGTGTCAGTGGGTATGAGAGGATGAGTCAGAGTGTTCTCTGTGTGTCAGTGGGTATGAGAGGATGAGTCAGAGTGTTCTCTGTGTGTCAGTGGGTATGAGAGGATGAGTCAGAGTGTTCTCTGTGTGTCAGTGGGTATGAGAGGATGAGTCAGAGTGTTCTCTGTGTGTCAGTGGGTATGAGAGGATGAGTCAGAGTGTTCTCTGTGTGTCAGTGGGTATGAGAGGATGAGTCAGAGTGTTCTCTGTGTGTCAGTGGGTATGAGAGGATGAGTCAGAGTGTTCTCTGTGTGTCAGTGGGTATGAGAGGATGAGGCAGACTCACCCTGGTGTGAGTGCGGATGTGCATCTTCAGCCCGTCGTTCTTACTGAAGGCTTTGTCGCAGTACGGACACTGGTACGGACGCTCACCTGGAGACACAAAAACACTCTTTACAAACCAACACGAGCTCCATGAAGAGAGAGAAAGGCATGCACAAGAAAAGCTCTGACTTTGTAGGAAATCAGTCATTTTGTGTGTGCTTGTCTTTGAGGACACATCTGAGTTCAGGAGCGACAGAGTGAGGACATGTTCAGAACATTTGCCCTTCTTCTCTTTTCTAAGGCCTTTTAGACGGCTAAGACTTGGTTAGTAGGTTCACCCTGAATCAGGATCATATTGGAAGATACAGATTAGATGAGAGGTGTTTCATTGATCCCAATTTGGGAAATGTTTGCGTTGCAGCAGCTTAAAAACAACAAAACAAGGCATTGAGTAGAAAGAGTAGAAATAAACAATACCAGAATTGAAACGTCTCAAAATAGAATGAAATCAGCATAAAAAGGAGAACATGTAAGATAGTGTATCTTGTGGTTGTTGTATTGAGGCTGGGGTTCAGGGCTGAGGGGATTGGTGTCACTGACTGGAGCCCCTCCTCAGATTCATCACCCCGATGCTCCCTGACTCTCTGCAGGTCTACACCCTGATCCTCTCCATGCTATCAGAGCTAACACGGAGACATCAGAGGAAGCGATCAGGCGGATCAAACGTCCCGGCGTTAGATGCTATCGCTGTGATGACGACGGAGGGAAAGTGACGGGCTGTCAGTCAGAGCGCTCGCTGACACATGGCTCTGTTTACTGCAGCTGATCCAGGGTCAGATAGCAGCACCAGGCCTGATTACTGACCTGCAGACAGGATGTGAGGTCACCGAGCGCCGCACGCAAACACACGCTCAGACAGGACGACACGGGGAAATAAAGGCTGAATTAATGCAAAGATGAAGCGCTCATCGAACCAAAGGTCTTATAACAACACGGCAGGGAATCTGGGTTAACACCAACTTCCTCCGTTATGAGTTTACACACGTGATCACGGTTTAATGAAAGCTAAATATAGAAACCTGCAGCAGCACATTTCCTCATTACTGCAGTTTCATTCCTCCATGCTAATCTCTCTTTAGTGACTAATTGTTGAGAGGCTGTTATTAATGCGGGAGATGCTCTGCCCCTTTAAATAAAAAGGTTAATTAGCTGTGTTTCTCTGGGAGTCATCGTGCAGAGGTGCGTATTACAGCAGAACCCACCAGGGGAGAGAGAGAGGAATATCATCTCCTGCTTCTATGCTGGAGGTGTTTCATCGTGACGTGCAGAGTGACATGTTGTCTTTGCAGTTTCTTACTGACATCAAACCATTGAGAAACTGGATTGGCCGTTAACAAAGGCAGAGTGGGAGTGGAGCAAAAGACACGGCAGCCATCATCACACACACACACACACGCACACGCACACACGCACACGCACACACACACACACGCACGCACACGCACACAGTTGTTAACAGAGTCCATTTTATTTTTAGGTGA
>NW_011358881.1:0-6940 GCF_000735185.1 Notothenia coriiceps | reverse complement strand
AAATGTATTATCTCTTTGATTTACACACGGCATCTATTGCACGTCTGTCCGTCCTGGGAGAGGGATCCCTCCTCTGTTGCTCTCCCTGAGCTTTCTCCCATGTTCCCCTTTAAACTGTGGGGTTTCTCTGGAAGTGTTTCCTTGTAAGATGTGAGGGTCTAAGGACAGAGGGTCTAAGGTCAGAGGGTCTAAGGACAGAGTGTCTAAGGACAGAGGGTCTAAGGACAGAGGGTGTCGTATTGTCATACTGATATTCTGTACAAACTGTGAAGTCCACTGAGTATGTAACATGTGTGATATTGGGCTATAAATAAACATTGATTGATTGACTGTTTAGGCTCTGAGGAATTATAAAACATTGTTGACTTGTTTTTCTAAGTTAACCGGCTGCTCTCAAACAGTAGCTACAAACATCGCTGTAAATTCCCCAACAACATAAAGGATATCTTGAAAAGGTGAAATGACTGTTAAATGTTGAGTGAATACTCATAGTCTTTATAGGATGATCCCTAATGATTTAGCTGACCTTTCCACCAACACACGTCTTAAAAACCCTCAACAGAAGTGATATTCGTAGATTTTTTCCACACCTATTATTTGGAAAACAAATCAAATTTCTCGATGAATCAATGAATCCTTTTGTCTTTAAAAGTCAGACTAACGTGTTAAATGCTGCAAATTTCACAACAGCCCAATTATAATGCATTCAGATGCTTTGTTTTATTAGACAGCACGATTATAACCTCTAATGAATTCAGTTTTCTTAGTTTTAAATGATAAAGAAACAAATCAGGAAACACTTGGCTATTTAGTTTGAAAAGACACTTATCGGTTGTTGTTCATCAAAGTCATTGCAGATTAATTTACTGTTTGTCTTTACTCATCATCATTTCGTATAATATTGCAAAAAGATCCCATCATTTTTCAGAATAAATAAAGAGAAATGTGATTAATTTCCATGCAGTTAAATAAATAATTCAGCGCTGATCAGTGGAGCTACCCCGAGTTCAAAATCATTTGACTCAGGCATCTATTTATTGCAGATTACATTAAAAACTAGGATTAAATTAGCAAACGTCCGGATGTTTGTTTTTAAATTCTTAGCTCTATTCCTCATTTCCCTGGTAACAAATGAGACAGGATGAGCCGCTCCAGTGTTTCTGCAGTTTTAAAGGGCCCATTTCATGCTTTTCTGGTTCTTACCCGTCCCCTTGTGTGTTATGAAGGTTTTCCTGCATGTAAACGGTCTGCAGAGTCACAAACCCTCAAAGTACACCCTGTAGCGAGTAAAACTCTAACACAGAAAAGACCTGTCTATGCTGCCCCAGAACGCCTCTTTGGACATTTCTCTTTTTCCATTGTTTACTTCCTGGGTACACTGTGCATACTTGCCAACCTTTAGACCTCAGAAATCGGGAGCAATGCAAAATTGGGGGGGGGTGCTAGTGGAGCTGTTAGATTAACATTAACATGCTTATTGTAGCTGTAAGTGCACTGCCTTGCGGCCTGTAGCACCGTCCTTGATGGAGCATATGTGTGGGCTGGGAAAGGAGTGAGCAGAGAGTAGAGTAGTTGTCGATTCTTGTTCTGTTTTCTGTGAATATCTACCTCACCCTCAGACTTTGAGTTGCGCGCGTTACTAAAGAGACGTGTTACCATGGAAACCAAACAATGGTGTCGCTGTATTAAAGTCCGAGTGGAAACAGTCGTGTGTAAATCAGATTTTGTCAGAAATCGGGAGAAATGCGGGAGAAATATGACCCCGGGAGGAAACCGGGAGAGGGCAATGAAATCGGGAGTCTCCCGCGAAAATCGGGAGGGTTGACAAGTATGGTACTGTGACGTGTGAATAACCAGAGGCCACACCCTCTACCAGCCTTTCACGAAACAAAGCTTCCCAAACCTTTCAGCGATTCATGCCGGATATGTGCAGCGTAGGACACTGAAGAACAAAGCTGTTCCTACTTTGTTTGGACCAGCGGGAGATTCGGGTACACAACCTGTAAGTATTCATTGTTGTTTGTGTATTTATGATGTTTTAAAAGGTGTCTACCACGACTGTTTAAATGGGTAAACGTTTTTCGGGCTGCTAAGTTGGGATGGTGGAGAAATGCTCTCCGCAGACCCATGCTCACAGCGTTAGAAACCTTTTTCTTTCTCAATATCAAGCCACACTTATTGTTTTTACTTCGGCTGTGAGTGTTTGTGTGCTCAGGATGAGTTTCGCTTGTTCTCGCTGTATCGCCGACCCGGAAGCCTGTCCGCTCCTCGCAGCAGCTTGAAGCAGCAACGAGCCTCGCAACGTCCCGACCAATCAGAGCACAGTGGGCTCACTCAACTATCCATTCACCACCACCAGGGTCAAGCTAAGCCCCAAGCCGTTTAGGACAGAGAGTGAATACACATACTATACAGAGATGCTGGATGAGAAACCAATGTGAGTTTGGAACATTGAACAATTTAAATCTATTCTAGTAGACCTCAACAATGGAATCATGATCAGTAGAAATGGCCATGACGTGGGACCTCTAATGAAATCATTTGGACTCTCACATTGATGTATACATCCGTGCTGGTGACTCTTTGATATAAACACAGCTTGATTCATGCTGTATAACATTATATATCTGCAGCTTGTGTTTAATCAATGAGGCAGCGTTGATGAATTTAACATAATTAGAGCTGCTGCAAACATGAAAACTGTTGCAGCATTTCCCTGCTCCTCTGCATCAAATCGATTGTCTTGGAAAACATAGGGAATCGATGTTCTTGGGAAAAACACTTCACACTTGAAGCGCCGGTGTTTTATGTGTGCATGTGGTTTAAAATTGAGAGGAAAAAGCAGTGTCAGGTGTGTGAAACTGTTGGACTGCAGACTCATATTCCTGACCCTTTGCATTATGGGGATTTTCTGAAGGTACAGTAGTCATCTGAAGGTGAAGGAAGTGGTTTTGTTGCCCACTAGCGCCACCACATGGACGTTTAGAGGTACTGACAGTGATGCTCCCTAAAATAAGATAAGAGGTACTTTATTGATGCCAAATTTGGATTTTTTTTTGTTTCAACAACAAAACAAAACAAGGCATTGCACACAAGTAGAAATTAAAGAGTCGAACTAAACAATACCAGAAATTAAACATCTCAAACTACAGCATTCAAAATTAGAAAATATACAGTAGACCGTAAAGATTAAAACAAATCTATAAACTTTGACAATGGTGAGATCCATCTTGAGTTTCTGTCCCCACAGAACGCAGCTACTTTTATATTAAGCTTTGTGATAACATGTTGTCTCCACTTGGGGGCAGAATTTAAAGCTTCTTGTACTTTTTTTTAATTGTGTTATGTCTTATATATTATGTTTCATTGTTGGAGGAGCCTTGGACTTCACACTTTGAATGCCATACTGTAGCTACTGTGCATATGACATTCAATTCTATAAATCTTGAATCTATAAGTGTTTTTGTTGCATTTCTTGCTCGAGTAGTGCAGCAATTATGTATTTTGTTAGTCGACCCGGTGGCATCCCTTCAGAAAAAGCCAATGGGATTTGTACCTTTTGGATGATTGCAGAAGTAATCTCTATAGTATCTATAGAAAACACAATACACAGAATAGGTAAGAATACACCAACCCACTACTAAATAATGTTACGTTACTAGATCTCCCATGCAAACACGTCTGTCTTTGAATCTGTAGATGTAGTTTGTGCAGGCAGAAGTGCTGACCACAGACAGGAAGTCCTGCAGTTTGGATTGAGCTCTCGTTAGCACAGCGCTCTGATGGTATGAATACACACTCCTGTTATCACTACACACACTCTCTGATGTTAGGGAACACACATCCGACGGGTCTGACGAGTGTGTTTGTGTTAGTGCACTTCTACGAGACTTTCAGATACAAGAGTCTAAAGCTTTATCGACAAGGCTGGACAAGTTGATTATATGTCGAAGGAGAAAAGTGCTGAAGGACAGGCGGCTGATTCTGCTTTTCTTTTGCAGTACCGTTGTTTTAATTCTCCAGTGATGTGTTTTGTTAAAAGTCTGTTTCCTTGTTTCTTAGCTGAACATTTGTCCTTGTTGATGTTGCATTGGAAGCTGCTGTGATGCAAGAAAAGTTTCAGACAATAAAGTATAAGTGTATCATATTCTATCGTATACTTTTAAATTGTATAGAATCGTACCTTTTCTTACTGAATCGTATCAAATAGATAGAATCAAATTGTATCGCAATGTTGTATCGTTTCAAAGTGTATAGAATCAAATCAAAACGATCTAATGGTATCGAACCGTATTGTATTGAATAGTATCATATGGTATCGTTTTGTGTTAAATTGTATCGTGTCTTATCGTTTCATATTGTCTGCATCAATTTGTATCTAATGTTATCATATGATACGTATCGCGTTGAATCGAATCATATCATATAGTATCGTTTTGTTTCGTAGCGTATCGTGTTGAATCTAACCTTAGTGTATCTTATCTATCGTATCGCATCAAATCACATCATTCATATCATGTCCTATTTCAACGTATCCTTTTGTATCGAATCATACGGTTTGGCATCGAACTGTATCGTATCTTATCATATCGTCTCAAATCTCATCTCAATCAGATTGTATCGTATCGTTCTAATCATATACTATTCTATCATATCGCATCGCAATCAAATCGAATCGGATCGAATGCGTGCTCGGACAGTTTTGTATTCAAAATGTGAGTTATCTCAGAAAGTTGGGAATTTTTCTTGTATTTTATTTGATAACTATTCTCTGCATCCAAAAAGAAAATAAATGTCCCATTCATTAGTTTCTATAAAGCAGCTCCAGAATGTAAACTGGAAGTCACCTATCTGTGAATCACATGTTGTAATTGATCGTTCAGGTGGAGTTCCCGTTTAAACCCAGTGGTGTGTTCCTGTCATTATGGACTGTATTGTTTTACTGCTGCAATGCGTCATCTGTCTCAGCGGGGATCAGAGAACACATTAACCCTGTCCTCTGAGCCGGTGAGAAACACAAACACACATCTTACAGACCTCATGCAGCGATGAAACACTAATCTACTATCTATGGGAACATTTCTCATGTCAAAAAACACATTTACAACCTTAATATACTGTCTTTATATACATCTTTTTTTTGTTCCCTGCCTTAGTTGATATTCAGTGTCTCATAAGATGTGAGCCTACTGCCCTCTGCTGGTTCATTAAATACAGCAACACAGAGGTAAATGAAGGTTTATTAAGATCGGGTGCATATATTATTGTGATTTAATTATTAAAGCAAAATACCCTACAGCAGTGTTGGAGTACATTTACTCAAATACTGCTCTTCAGTACACATTTGAGGTGCTTATACTTTAATAGCGTGCACCCATTGTATACGACTTTATAATTAAATTCCACTGCCTTATACTTTCTACACCACTACATTAATTCAATTAATCAATTCAATGTAGATACGAAAATGCTATACAAATGTATTTAAAAATATATCGTATCATTTAAAAGGATATATAATAGGATAATGCAGTACTTTACTATTAATGTATCCAGTCGTATATATAGTAAAACATTTGATACACATGTATATTGCATTATAATATAACATCATATAATATAGTATATTAAAAAATACAAATATTAAATAAACTTGGCAACCAGGTACTTATGAAGCTCAGCGGAAGTTACTACTCTCTCTCCTCTCAATAAGTGATCGGGGGCGTCACACCCCAGCTTAACCAATCACTTCGCTCTATTCTCACAAGCCTATCATAGCGCTCCGCTAACCCTTTTAAAATCTGCTCTCCCCTTCTGACAGCTGTCATTTCAGGTGACTCGACGCAACCCCCCTCACCTCCTGTCCCTCTGAATCCAGGGTCAAGCTAAGCCCCTCCCCTTCAGACCGAACCCAACTATCCATTCACCACCACCAGGGTCAAGCTAAGCCACTCCCCTTCAGACCGACCCCAACTATCCATTCACCACCACCAGGGTCAAGCTAAGCCCCTCCCCTTCAGACCGACCCCAACTATCCATTCACCACCACCAGGGTCAAGCTAAGCCCCTCCCCTTCAGACCGACCCCAACCATCCATTCACCACCACCAGGGTCAAGCTAAGCCCCTCCCCTTCAGACCGACCCCAACTATCCATTCACCACCACCAGGGTCAAGCTAAGCCCCTCCACTTCAGACCGACCCCAACTATCCATTCACCACCACCAGGGTCAAGCTAAGCCCCTCCACTTCAGACCGACCCCAACCTTCCATTCACCACCACCAGGGTCAAGCTAAGCCCCTCCCCTTCAGACCGACCCCAACTACCCATTCACCACCACCAGGGTCAAGCTAAGCCCCTCCCCTTCAGACCGACCCCAACCATCCATTCACCACCACCAGGGTCAAGCTAAGCCCCTCCCCTTCAGACCGACCCCAACTATCCATTCAAGCTAAGCCACTCCCCTTCAGACTGAACCCAACCATCCATTCACCACCACCAGGGTCAAGCTAAGCCCCTCCCCTTCAGACCAAACCCAACTATCCATTCATTACCACCACGGTCTAGACCCCGGGGGGTTTCATCGGCTCGGTTCCCCCCTCCCGAATGATACTCCTACACAACGGGGCCTAATCGCCAAAACTCCATTACATTCATTCGTGTATTCCTGGCAATAAATATGTATTCTTACATCAAAACCGTCTCTCCTGATTGAAGGGGGGTTTTTATGGTTTAAAAGGTGGGGATGTTTGGATGATGCCTAAGAGAATTTAAGGGTGGGACCAGTTGGCTTTTTCTCTCTACTTTATAGTGTGACTGTGAGCTGTGTTCTGGGTCGAAAGCCATTTTATCCTCTGAGGATGAAGTAGCTCTGTTCCTGCATTTGGGATCGATTTCTCTTGTATATTGACTTTTCTTTCTTACTTCGTAGCGTCTCTGTT
>NW_011358880.1:0-2193 GCF_000735185.1 Notothenia coriiceps | reverse complement strand
AGGTGTATATCAGTATGTAGTGTCTCTACTTTAAAGAGTCCTCTCCTGCTGATGTTCAGGTGTATATCAGTATGTAGTGTCTCTACTTTAAAGAGTCCTCTCCTGCTGATGTTGTTAGTTATTCAGTAAATGTTATATATTCTCTTGCGTTTAATAGCATTGATATTGAGGTAATCCAATAGTAACAGAAAGTAATCCGGTTACATGACTTGAGACACTTAGATTAGGTTTCTGATTACATTTATTTACAGGTACATACTAATTGTAATTGATTACATTATAGGTAACTCCGCAGCTCTGCTGGCGTTGCATGTATTACTGTTCAAGTGATGTATAGCTCACAGAGAAGAGAGTAGACAACTGCTGCTGATGCAACGTGACAAGAAGATAACAATTCGCTCAAAACAACAACAAAATGTAGGCTAGTGTCAAAACAGATCTGAAACCAGAGTTTTTATTTGAAGGGGAACTGCATGGTGAAGAATGTCCTTGTAGCTGGAGAGTGTTCGATGCATGAATATGTTCACTGTGTTCACTCTGTTCCAAAAAACAAAACGGATTAAGGGTAAAGACAGAAGCTTGTTTTTTTATGCGCTGTCCCTGAACCAGTGATCACTATGGAAACTGTGTGTGTGTGTGTGTGTGCGTGCGCGAGCGTGTGTGTGTGCCTTTTAATCTGAGCTGCACAGTTGAGCTGCAGCTCCCACAGATTTGATATATTAAAGTGTAATCTTCAATCATCTCTAATCTATCAGATCACCGATTGCTCCTTTGGCTGCCGTGACCCCTGTGTGTGTCCGTGTGCATGTGTGTGTGTGTGTCCGTGCTCGTGTGTGTGAACGTGAGTGTGTGTCCCCTAAATAAAAACATTTCACTTTCATCTTTTTATATCTCCGAGCATTTCCCATATTCCCTCCCACACACCTTGAAATGGGCTGTAGTGCAGCAGTGTTAGAGTGACACCTGCTGGTAGATGAAGGAAGTGGCCCCTAAAGGGAGTAGATACTGAACATGAGAAAGCAATCACTATAAGATTTATTGAGTACTTGTTAAGAGGGAAATTACTTTGAAATCACTATTTAATTTTCTATAGACCTAGTTAACGAGAGTATGCTTATGGATTATTAGTATTTTGTCTGAAACAGCTATTTAAACCTGAAGACATTTAGTTTACACTGATGGTCAATGGAGAACATTTTCAGGCAACCTCATATATTGACGGGAGCGATCTAAAAGCTATTTAAAATGACCATAAATAACATTTACATTCCCAAAGTAACACAAGTCTTAACCATTTTATTGTAATGTAAAAAGATGAAGGAAGGCAGCTGTATTTGGAAACCTCAGTAGAAGCTTCAAATATAAGAATACACTGAAGCAGCTTAATAAAGTTTAGCCATTGTTAATTTAATTTCATTACATGTACACTGTTCCTACTGTCACATGTTAAAATGTCAGCTAGGCTTATTTCCTAAACATGAGGGAAGGCGTGGAGACGATTCATAAAAAAGTAACTTGCAAACCAAACGTGTTACTTTAAAGTATTTTTTTTTAAAGATTTTCTCTGGCACCATGCCTCTTTTCAAGTAACAGGATGACTCTATACAAATGGTATAGTAAAAGTCCCATGATAGTATTTTACAGCAAGATTATTTTCTAGATTGAACTTCCGCCTCCTTCAAGGCATCAAAAATATGTTGTTGCAGAGACACATGCTTTGAATCCACAGCAGGGCCAATAAGGCAGCTGCTCAGAGGTCAGGAACACAAGCTGTGGTTTCAACAGGAAGCTCCGTCGAGTCTGTGAGAAACTGTGTGACTGGATCTTCTTTCAATTAAGAGAGAAAGTCCAGTGTGAATGTCTGCCTGTGCGTGTTGCTTTTACCATTAGAACACAGTAGAACTATTATTGGCAACATGTTTGTTTTAAAGGTCTCCTATTATACTGTTTTTCATCAATATATTACAGGTCTCAGATATATCCGGAGCCTGTCTCTGATTGGCTGAAACACCAAACAGATCATTGCAGCATTACCCATAATCCCCTCTGTTTCAGCCCTGTTTCCAAAGTGCTGATTCTCTGTCTGTTACTTTAGATGAAAAATAAGGAGCCCCTCCCCACGCCCCTCTGAGAGACATTTGGTTACAAAGAACTCTATGGTGCTCTAGGAGGAGATTCAGGTGAAAGGGGGGG
>NW_011358879.1:0-2466 GCF_000735185.1 Notothenia coriiceps | reverse complement strand
CTTCAGGTTGTTGATGGCTCTCTGGATGGTTTCTGGTCTGTTGTCTGTGTGACCCAGCTGGCCTCTGGTGGCACTCTGGATGGTTTCTGGACGGTTGTCTGTGCGACCCAGCATGCCTCTGAAGAGTCTCTGGATTAATGTTGGTCTGTTGTCTGTGCGACACAGCAGGCTTCCTAACAGTCTCTGGTTGGACTCCAGAGAGAGGCCGTGGAGAAAGCGGACAAACAGGTCCAGGTGGCCATTTTTACTTCGGAGGGATTTCTCCATGGCTCCCTTTAGGAAGACATGCAGGGATGGGTAATCCTGATCTCTGCTTTGACTGTTCTTATAGGGCCAGTCTCTCTGCAGGAAGTCCTTCAGTACCTTTGTGTCTCTGTTGGTGTAACAGTGCAACATGTAGACTGCAGCCAGAAACTCCTGAATGCTCAGATGAACAAAGCAGTAGACTGTTTTCTGGAAGATCACACTCTCTCTTTTGAAGATCTCTGTACAAACTCCTGAGTGCACCAAGGCCTCGGTGAAATCAAGACCACAGCGCTGCAGGTCTTCTTGGTAGAACATGATGTCTCCTTTCTCCAGATGTTCAAACGCCAGCCTCCCCAGCTTCAGAAGAAGCTCCCTGTCAGCCTCCGTCAGCTGCTGTGGACTCGTCTCATGTCCCTCTTCATACTTCTGCTTCTTCCTCTTGATCTGGACCAGCAGGAAGTGTGAGTACATGTCAGTGAGGGTCTGGGGCAGCTCTCCTCTCTGGTCTGTAGTCAACATGTGGTCCAGAACTGCAGCAGTGATCCAGCAGAAGACTGGGATCAGACACATGATGTGGAGGCTCCTGGAGCTCTTGATGTGAGAGATGATTCTGCTGGACAGGTCTTCATCACTCCATCTCCTCCTGAAGTACTCCTCCTTCTGGGCGTCAGTGAAGCCTCGTACTTCTGTCACCCTGTCCACACACTCAGGAGGGATCTGATTGGCCGCTGCAGGTCTGGAAGTTATCCAGACGAGAGCCGAGGGAAGCAGCTTCCCCCTGATGAGGTTTGTCAGCAGCACGTTGACTGAGGACTGCTGAGAGACATCAGACACAACCTCATTGTTTCTGAAGTCCAGAGAAAGTCTGCTTTCATCCAGGCCGTCAAAGATGAGCAGCACTTTGCAGACAGCCAGCTGCTCTGCTGTGACCTTCTGTAAGGTTGGATGGAAAACATGGAGCAGCCTGAGAAGACTGTACTGCTCACCTTTGATCAGGTTCAGCTCCCTGAAGGAGAGCGGGATCACCAGACTGACATCTTGGTTTCCCAAACCCTCGGCCCAGTCCAGAGTGAACTTCTGCACTGAGAAGCTTTTTCCAACTCCAGCGACTCCGTTGGTCAGGACCGCTCTGATGAGAGTCTGTTGGTCAGGTAAGGCTTTAAAGATGTCCTGGCACTTGATTGGAGTGTCATGGAGGGTATTTTTCTTGGAAGCTGTCTCCAGCTGCCTCACCTCATGTTGGGTATTAACCTCTTCACTCTGGCCTTGTATGATGTAGAGCTCAGTGAAGATGCTGTTGAGGAGGGTTTCACTTTGATCAGTTCCTTCAGTCACACGTTCACATCTCCTCTTCAGACTGAGCCTATGTGCATCTAAAACCTCCTCCAGACCACGTTCTGCTGAGAGAGAAGGAAACATGAGAACAATGAAAATGCTTCTGAGAATCTAATTATAGCAATAAAACAAACTCAAATACACAACAGTATAATTAATTGAAAGCAAATACCCCAGGAAGAATCCTGGATATGAAGAAAAGACGGATAGCCATCAAACATCTTTACTATCTTCTGTCAAATGTCTTTGCAGGCCTAACGTTCCCCGGGCTTGAGATCTGTTGAGTGGTTCTACTGTGAGTATCCACAGTATTACTTAACTGTCTTTCTTTTGTGTCCTGGCTCCCCCTCAGGTCTGTTTCCTGTTTTTCCCGTCTGCCCATTCCCCAGCAACGGCTGCTACTTTTACCCAACCCGAATTGCAATAAAGCCTATCGATAGTTCTACTACTGCAAACTGAAACTGAAATCTTACTAAGATGAAATATCTTAAATCAAGGCAAAATGTGCTTATATTTTGTCTTCCAAGATATTTTCTCCTACAAAGAAGTTTTTGCGGTAGTGAATTTCACTTCCTTTAAGTGTTTTTTTACTTCATTATCTTAATGAAGTGTTATTACTTATTTTCGAGATTTTAATACTGATTCTGAGTAAATGAATGTTTAAATTGAGAAATACCATAATTCTAAAGGTATTAGATAAGTAGAAAACTGCTTTTTCAAAGTCAGAATATCTTATTGCAAGCATCATATCCTTTTTCATCTCTTAACATATTAAAACAGATAACGACCAAATTAAATTAATTGTTTTATTGTCAGTCTAAAACCCAGTACATCAATTAAGTATGTCCATATGTGAAATACAGTATACAGAAATAACAGTACCAG
>NW_011358878.1:0-3303 GCF_000735185.1 Notothenia coriiceps | reverse complement strand
TTTTATTTAAATTTGAGGGATTCCTGTCCGTGACTCACAGTATCTGCTGCCCACAGCTGTTTTATAGAAGGAAAACCTCCTTCACTTTATGAAATCTCTGCGGCACCAGTGGTCTGTACTACGAAGCAGGATTTGCTATTTACACTATTCATTCATGAAGTATGACGCTGCGCTGTCAGCACGCGTCTCCATGTTTGTGATTGGTCAAATGTTGCTAACCCCGTCCCTTTCTCGTGAACGCGCTCTCAGCCGGTCAGAGAAACCCTGGTTGATTTACTGAGTTGATAACCAGCTTCGTAGGACCGCTTATCGAGATCGCGTTTGTTAAGGTTAGTTAAGTCGGGTAAATCAAACCTATCCAGGGTCTGTTGAACTGGCTTCGTCTTACAGGGCACGGGAGGCAGTAACGTGTAACTCAGCAGAATCTCAGCACCAGCTGCAAATAGCTGTGCCTTTTACTGTTTACTTCACTGTGTTTCCCTTCATTAGAACAGCTGAAGAGATCGAGAATGCTACGTTCAACCACACTCACCTCTACACACATCGAACTACCAGAGTATTCCCCATATTACTCGTTTTATGAAGGAGATGTCCGGTCACCAGGGTGCATGATGTGTGTGTGTTTGTGCTCAGCTCGGCTCTGTGTGTGTGTGTTCGGTGTGTTTGTGTGTGTCCGACACCACCGGCATTTGTTTTCAAATTACCACGAACAGTAATTTACACAAATCTGGTTCTCCATAGTTATATGTGTATTCCCAAGTGAAATAAATTTGTTTAATCTTAATCTCGATGTAGTGCTATAGCCCTGCCGGAGTGCACCGAAACGAACGACAGACATTATCATAAACAAACACACACACCCTGGCGACCAGACATATTCTTCATAAAACTAATAATATCGCGAAATAATCGGGAAGTTTGATGTGTTTAATCATAAGAAAGTATTGTGTGCGAACAAGAAAGTATCTCCTGCGAACGAGAAAGTATCTTGTGCACACAAATTAATAAAGCGTGGCCTCGTTTCATGTAAATTAAGGTCACAAATTACATCTTGTGCGCACAAGTGCGTGGCCTCGCTTTATTTATTTGTCTCTCTATGAACCCTCCAGGGGTCCTTAATTATTTCTATATTTTATGTTTTTCTTCTCTTTTTTTTAAGGAAAATCCATACCGTTACCATTATCGTGACACGTGTTCCATTATTGAGTTGTGTGTGTGTGTGTGTGTGTGTGTGTGTGTGTGTGTGTGTGTGTGTGTGTGTGAAATTGTAGGAGGGCCTGTTAGTCTTATCCTGTTTCCGTGCATGGTGAAACATATCAGCATTGTATAAACAAGAGCGACTTTCACACAGGATGTTTTCAGTTCCTATAAAGTGACTCATATATATTTACTGTAATGGTTGTGGTTCTCAGCAACCATCCCAGAGGAAGACTATGATTATCTTGTTTGTCTGTATAGTTGTCTTAGATAATAAGTAACTCACTTGTTGGTGAAAAGAAAAAGGAACGCCACTTTTCTTTGTCCAAGAGATGCTGACCCTAAACCATGTTAGGAGAAGTTACGACAGTTCCTGTTTCTGCTGGAGAGAGCATTTTAGTTTTTACCCCCTCCCCCCCACAGAAGGAGCCTCATTCAGCTGAATGGGACTGTCAAGGCGTCAGTTTGGAATTGCACCAAAGTCTCATAGTATGATGATTATAGACCAACAGGCTCCTCCAGAACACTTGGCACTCCTGGTCATAGATTAAGGAAAGCGTTTTAATGCTTTTTCTTTTTGTTGCTTTTTAAAAAAATATTTTTCTTTTTAATATTTACTTGCACTATATTTTTCTGGTTATCTCTATTATTATGTTGCACTGCTGGAGAAGCCTGTGACCTAAGATTTTTATCGACATAACTACTCTGTAGTATGACAAATAAAGAACCTTGAACCTTGATTATCCAACTCTTTCTCAGGAGAAATCAACAGCAGTCTTTTTCCTTATTTGGTGTTTAAATGATGGTGGATGGATGTTGAGATTTAATGATTATGGCCACATCTGCTGTTCTGCCCTCACTGTCGTTATGAGTACAGATATGCAGACAGATAACTCCTCGACAAGTGGCAAGCGTTTATCTTCTTTAATAAGATGTTTACATCCACAAGTCAACAGAGTAAAACTGAAAGAAACACAATATACATTGAAATTAGACACCTAGCTGTGATGCAGAAATATATATACAACGGTTGATTATGTCACAAACATCACAAAATATGCATATAAAATGTTTACATGCACAAGTGCTGTGTAATACACACTACAAAACATGTGCTAACCATATATCAAACTTCAATGAATAGCAATCTACTTAAACATTGAATCCTCAAAATAATCGTTGATATCCTCTCAAGAATACGTACAAAAGCCAAAAATACTTACAAGCAATGCTTTCAACAACATAGCAAAGAAGGATGGATACAGATTCAAACAATGATATTTCTCCTCTCTGTCCCTTTCAACCACGACTTACATGTGGATATCACTTCCTATGTTTTTAATGTAAGTGTTTCCCATTGGCTGGTACTAACAAAAGAAGAAGAAACAAAAAGCAACAGCACCACCTGCTGGCTGGAGTAAGACAGCGTCTTAGACAGCACATCTGCATTTCAACAAACAGAGGGAGGTCGTATATTGACTAGATAATTAGAATTGGAGGATGAAACCCTCTTTAATGGTCACACATACATGCACACAGCACACATGAAATTAGTTCTCTGCATTTAACCCATCTTAGTACGAGGAGCCTAGTTCCCCTTGCTCAATGGCACCACGGCAGGGCCTAGGAGGGGAACTGGGACCTCTCCAAGTACAGTCCACACTCCATACTTGGGTCTGTTCGCAGACTTGAACCGGCGACACTACGGTTCCCAGTCCAAGCCCCTACTGACTGAGCCACTGCCAGATTTGTTGTTTCAAACCACACATTCAACCAATCAACTAAATTGGGGAGCTGTCTGGATGTGAGATAGGGGCCGTTTCTCAATCTCGAGGATACTGGCTTCCAAGCCAATATTTCAAGGATGCTACGTCATCGAGTGCCGCCGAAGGACTGTTCCAATCTCCAGCATACTTGGAATTCCACCTAAGCCGCGTCCTTGGTTTGGGGGAAATTTCGAGGCTGCACATGAGTAGATTTCGCGTCCTTAAAATCCCCACAATGCTTTGCGCACGGACCAATTTCAAAAACCCTTGCGGAGAATGGCTGAACCGACGCAGCACACATTTAAATGTTAGTATGTAGTGGCATAGAACATGTGTTGTT
>NW_011358877.1:0-742 GCF_000735185.1 Notothenia coriiceps | reverse complement strand
CCGTTAATAACTGCAATATATACCTGGCTGCTAAATCCTTAGAATTGCTACAAGATGTGTATTTTGTGAATTGTGTAACTGTTTATTTTATTATATTTTAATTATATTATAACTTTTTTTTTACTTTAATACTTACTTGCTTATACGTAACATTAAGCTGCCTTTGGCTCTTTTTCTGCTGGAACAACGTACATTTCCCCTCTGTGGGACTAATAAAGTATTCTGATTCTACAGAGCTCCATGTTGGGTCTGAGGGATCGGAGGTAAAGTCTGGACTGGGCTACTCTCAGTGGAGCCTCTTTGTTGTGGATGGCTTGCTGCAGCAACACAATGTTCCTCTCCTGGGCCCCAATCTGCTCCAGGACCTACAAAGACCATCACAAAAGAGATATTAAAGGTCTCCTATTATACTCTTTGTAGGCACATTATAGGTCTCAGATATATAAAAAAACATGTCTCTGAAGTGTTTTGCTCAAAATACCAAACAGATCACCCATTCTAGCCACGCCTCATACCCCTCTATTTCAGCCCCTGAAGTGCTGATTCTGGGTCTGTAGATTTAAATTAAAAAACATTTGAAAAAGAAAAGAGGGGGGGATCTTATGCCTGCTCATGCAGGAGAATTCTACCGGCAGATGCTATACTAAATGCTGCCTTGATTAAATGCCATATCATGTTCAAAACCACATCAAGGATTACACACTCACACTCTCGCCCTGTAATGAGTTGATTCAACATGGAC
>NW_011358876.1:0-6518 GCF_000735185.1 Notothenia coriiceps | reverse complement strand
AATGCAATTCCTGCCTTTTTCTGTAGCTAAATTGCATCATTCTGGCGTCTGTGGTTATTTAAACATTCCCTGCTACACATTATTCAGCGTCAATAAATGAGTGCTAATCCCAGTGTGATCAGTGTACAACATCACATGTCATTTCACCTTGGTTCAAGGTTTGAAATCGTATGATTCCGCCAGATGCTAAATGCTAACCGGAAGTGACGAATTTTCAGAATAAAAATGTTAAGCTAATAGTGAGAACTTCCGGTTTTCAGAATAAAACTGATTTAAATCAAATAGTGTATTTAATTCAAATTACGCCATATCAACATTGATTTTAATTTCTAACAAGTCCTCCTTATCTTCTTGTAGTTTCAAAAGTCTATCATAAATCTAATCGATAGATTTATGATTAAAAAATTATGAAAGTAGGGTAGACATGTGGATATTATCCGGCTGAACAAAAGGTGCATTTATTTATTCCCACAGATCTTATCTTGAGCTATTTTCTAAAATCCTATGGAGAAATCTCATTGTTTTTTTGTCGAGGGAAGCCATGCGCAGCTTACTTCTGGGTTTTAGGACGCGTCACTGCACCTCTCTCGTCTCCTCTTCCCACACCACACTTTTCGCGGCACACGTACTTACAGCCAATCAGCTCTGAATTATGTGAGATGACGTATGGTGGGGATGGCAGCTCACTGCCCCTATGGTCATTACTTTTTTGCCACACACATTAAATAGGACAATACTCTGAGCATGCGCAGTGTAGTTTTTACAGTCACCGTTCACTTAGACAGTGAGAGGGAGGGCATGATCGGGTTTTGTCCCACATGGCTCTAAACAGCAATAGGCACACACTTTAGACACTAATTAGAAGAACACAGACTAAAACAGCAATGTACAGACGAATCAGATGATTAAACATGATCTTAAAATATATTTTATGTATATATATTTTTTTAGCATTTTTTTGTAATCATTATTTGTAATACTTTCTGCTGACACTGGGTGGGGCTGTTCTTATTATACATCCATGACCTAAGCGCGCCACAGTTTTGCCGCTGCGAGGTTGGCCAGGGGCGGCCCTGCAAGTTACTTCTTCAAGTTTTCTTTACAGGGGGGCTGCGTCCAAAAGGTGTATTTTCATGTTTTCTCCACTGGTAGGGTTCCCTAAAGGGCAGTTTATAATGTTTTCTCCACTGGAAATGCAACCAGTGCCCTCTAATGTCTTCTCAAATGTAAAAGACACTTTGTCATGTTTTCTGCACTGACATTTTGAGGCCACTTCCTCACATTTTCTCTTCAGAAACAGCACCCCAAATGATTATGCTTTTCCACTGGAATATCACAGTGGCTGAGATTTAACATGCCTTTTTCTCTGGACGGGAACCTTAAAGGACACCTTATCAAATGTTCTTTACACAGAGGGAAACTGGAGGGCACATTATCATGTTAAATCTACCTTAGCTCCAGCTAACATAGAGACCTGCTGTAGAACAGTAGAAAGTTGACTTTATAAACTGTGCCTCTGCCTCTGAGATGCTATTAATCTTTAACATCATCATCATCCTGTCATGTGAGGACTGCACTTTACACTCTGCAGAGGAGACTCTTCCATCAGACAATATGTTCACACTAAGGAAACATAGCTGCGCTTAGAAGAACACAAGCTGTCAGAGGTAAATATCGCACTCTGTATGATATATATTCTTTATTTGTTGAACATCCCTCACATTTTGTCTGGTACTTCAGAGAAGTGCATTTTTAATTTGGATTTTATATTTTTCTTAAATGGTTAATTCCCTTAAAACAGGTACAGCATGTTGTGGTCAGCCAGCCCACTATGACACTGAAAGGTGAATCTATTGGGGTTTCTCACTAGATGAGAGCTAAACAAATGGAAATCGCAACATAGGCGAGACACTAGAGCAAAAACATTGTTATTCATGGTCTGGTACATTTTGAGTTTGGGTTATTTTACCTCTTCAACATGTCCCCTTTCAAAATGTTCTTTTATCTTTGCACTTCTATAGTGACTATACTTTAGATATGTGGAACAAAGCATAAAAAAACATCCAAAAGGTAAATCTTACTACTTTTTGTGTCCAGGATTTGCCCTAAATTCTCCAGAAGTTTTGCATTATACAAAGCTGCATTTTAATATTTAAACATAACTCTGAGAAAAGATTGTTTTTGTGAAGGTCATCAATTGGGGAAGTAACATAGTGATATAAATTAGCTAAAGATTTTCCCCTTTACCTTTACCCAACTGCGTCCTAGCACGAAGTGCGAGGAACCTATTGTTATTGGTGGTATTATTATACGCCATCTTTCCTGTTTTTGAGGGCTTTAGGATGCTCAAAAAGTTGTATAATTTTGCACGGACGCCAGGACCGGTAAAAATTGCAACATTCTGGAGTCAATGGATTAAAATATTCCAACGTGCTTGCTCGCGCCACCTATCAAAATCCCATTTTGGAATACATTTACAAAGTCGCTCCGTAACTCCGAATGACCTGACATTTTGCACACATGTCCGGGTGGACCTGCTCTACAAATAATCCTCTTGAAACTTTTTTTTAATTAGCATAATTTACAAAAACAGTGAAATATTAACTTCAATTTAAATTTTCTGTTTATCAACACCAAAATTGTTATACAGGATCGGTGGAGGGTCAGACACATTACCCAAGAAAATTAGCATTTTCAGACGATAAATATTGCCACCGTGAACCAAAACGTAGTCGCAAAAAGGCGGGGCTTAGAAAGAAACGCTCATAACTCATCAACAATGTATCCATTCACCACAGATTTTGGTGGATAGGTTCAGTCTGTCTTGGGGAAAAGGCACACCAAAGTATTTTCATTTTGGACGATAGGGGGCAATCCAATATGATGCTAAATTGCGAAGGAATAACCAGTCACTCGAACGGGAAGCTCAAGGGCTAGAATGTACAATTTTCCAACATTTATATGTCAGATAAGCTACTCTGCCTTCCACATCATCTGTCTCTGTATCTTTCTCTCTCTCTCACACACACACACACCCACACCCACACCCACACACACACACACACACACACACACACACAACTTATAATCACAAGGGGAACAGTTTGCAGAGCTGTGCTTCGTTGACATAGGTCCAGCCATGCGTCACACCTCTTTTAAACATCACTGTTGGCTGAAATCGTCTCCGGAGAATACTTCAGTGTACCCTCGGTTATGGCTCCTCCAGAGAGTCTCCTCTCTCCTCTACATCATTGGACCCTCGGTTATAGCTCCTCCAAAGAGACTCCTCTCTCCTCTAAATCAGTGTATCCTCGGTTACGGCTCCTCCAGACAGCCTCCTCGATAATCGATCCTCGACGAGCCTTTAGTGAAATATTTTTCCTTCGAGACGGCGCGCCGACATCCGTTTCCGGGTCGCTGCCGGAGGACCTGAGAGTCTGGGAGGCGAAAATTATAGAAATGAGAAACGGCTAATTTCCCAGGACTCGAGCGCGTCTGCTTGACGCCGGGACGACTGGCCGCCCTCCCCGACAGGCGCACGGACGCGAGGGCCCGCTCATCACTGCGCGCACATGTGCGACCGCAGTTTTAATTATTATTAGGGCCCGAGCACGGAGCGCTAGGACCCAACGGCGTCCTAGCTAGCATGAAGTGCGAGGAACCTATTGTTATTGGAGGAATTCTTATTTTTCTGCTGGCGTTTCCTGTTTTTGAGGTCTTTAGGATGCTTCAAAAGTTGTATAATTTTGCACGGATTCCAGAATCGGTGAAAACTACAATATTCTGGACTCAATGTGTTCAAATTATCCAGCATGCTCTCTAGCGCCACCTATGGCCATTTCAATTTTTGGAAAGATGTACAAAGTCGCACCGTAGCTCCGAATGACCTGAAATGTTGCACAGTTATTCGGGTGGACCTGCTCTACATATAATCTCCTTGAACCCCTAAGCTCCGCCTACTTTATTTTTAAAATTAGCATAATTTCCAAAACAGTTAAATATTCACTAAAGTAAAAAAATAAAAATGTCAACACCAAACTCAGTATACGGTATCGCTGGAGAGTCAGACACATCATCGTAGGAAATGAGCATGTTCAGTCGATAAATGTGGCCGTCATTACTCTAAAAGTGTTCACAAAAAGGCGGGGCTTAGATAGAAATGCTCATAACTCATCAACAATGTACCCAAAAAACAAACATTTTGGTGGTAAGGTTCAGTTTGTATTGGGGAATAGGCACAACAAGTAATTTTCATTTTGGACTATAGGGGGCGCCAAAAACATGACAAATGTATAACTCATGAACTGATTTTTATTTTTTTAGACATAATCTGGGGATGAGTATGAATTTATATTTAAAGTGTCACAACGAAGGACAAATGTGGGCGTGGCCTGTACTTTTTTTTTATGACGATGTGCTAAAATGTGCTTCGGAATGCAAAACTTGGGAGACACGTCAAAGCCCACGACCTTTTCGAGAATGTAAAAAAAAAACGTAATTTTTCAAAAAAACTGCTCACTAACGCCCCCTATTGTGTGGTAGTCACATATAGTTTCTCAGAACTTCACGAATTTTGGCAAAGACATTCCTCATGGAGTTGCGGACATATTTTTAAATTGCTTGTATTAGCCCCGCCCCCCAGGAAGTCGGCCATTTTGAAAAATGTGTGTTTTTCATGCATTTTAAGCACATTCTTGCGAACTCCTCCTAGGGGAATGATCGGAAAAATTCCAATCCAGCACAAGTTCAGCCCCTATCCAATATAATGCTAAATTGAGAAGAAAATGTTTGATAGCTCAATCGTGGAGGTCGTAAGCTAACAGCGAATACACCATTTTTGACGATTTACATGTCGCAAATTACTCCAAACTACTCGCATATAGTTTTTCCGATATTCGCGAAATGCTGTATACACATTGCTCTTATGATTGCGGACATATTTCAAATTGCCTTCCATTAGCCGAGAAAGCCGGCCATTTTGAAAAATGTGCGTTTTTCATGCATTTTAAGGACATTTCTGCAAACTCCTCCTCGGGGAATGATCGGAAAAATTCCAATCCAGGACAAGTTTGGCCCATATACAATGTGATGCTAAATTGCGAAGGAATAATTGATCGCTCAAACTATGAGCTCGTAAGCGAACGGAGAATGTTCAATTTTTGACGATTTACATGTCACAAATTACTACAAACTACTCGCATATAGTTTTTCCGATATTCACGAAACGCTGTATACACATTGCTATTATAATTTCACACATATTTCAAATTGCTTTTCCTTAGCCAAGCCCCCCAGAAAGTCGGCAATTTTGAAAAATTTGCGTTTTTCATGCATTTTAAGCACATTTTTGCGAACTCCTCATAGGGACATTTTGGAAAAAAATTCCTATCCAGGACAAATTCAGCCCATATCCAATGTAATGCTAAATTGCGAAGAAAATAGTTACTAGCTCAATCGGGGAGGTTGTAAACTAACAACGAATACACCATTTTTGACGATTTACATGCCAAAAATTACTCCAAATTACTCCAAACTACTCGCATATAGGTTTTCCAATATTCAGGAAAAGCAGTATACACATTGCTCTTATGAATCTGGACATATTTCAAATTGCCTTCCATTAGCCCCGCCCCCCAAAAACTCGGCAATTTTCAAATATGTGCGTTTCTCATGCATCTTAAGCACATTTTTGCAAATTCCTCCTAGGGAAATGTTTGGAAAAATTCCAATCCAGGACAAGTTAAGCGCATATACAATGTCATGCTACATTGAGATGGAATAGTCCTTCGCTCTAACGGGGAGCTCATAGGCTAACGGAGAATGTACAATTTTTGACCATTTATGTGTCAGATAACCTACTGACACCTGCCTGTCTGCCTGCCACATCAACTCTCACACACACACAAACACCACCACACCTACACAGTGTACAACTAACACAAAGAGCTCCTAAAGCATATACTAAATATCAGGGTACAGCCCTTGTATATTTTATTATGTGAAGCACTATATGGTTTCATGAAAAATATCTACTGTTTATTTGTAGATATCTCCTAAAGCCTACAAATAAAGTGTGAAATGTAGGCCTGTCACATATATTATTGAGCGATATATATTATACACGCTGTTCTGCTTTCTGCACTGACCTCAGTAGCTGTTCTCACTGTAAACAACACCTCACAATGAAAGCATAACCTAACATCCAGGGGAGATGTGATTAGTGAGTAAACAAACAAACAAACGGTAAAGGGCAGAAAGTCTGATGCACATTTGATCATCTTGAATAACTTATAATCACAACGGGAACAGTTTGCAGAGCTGTGCTTCGTTGACATAAGTCCAGCCATGCGTCACGCCTCTTTTAAACATCACTGTTGGCTGAAATAGTCTCCGGAGAATACATCAGTGTATGCTCGGTTACGGCACCTCCAGACAGCCTCCTCGAAAATCGATCCTCGACGAGCCTTTCGAGAAATTTGTTTTCCTTCGAGACGGCGCGCCGACATCCGTTTCCGGGT